>NC_068356.1:52936650-53196315 GCF_020536995.1 Dreissena polymorpha | reverse complement strand
GACCTGTAAACCAAACTCTCATACACACACTCTTCACTCATCGTGGCGCTCTCGCATGTCTGAGGCGATATGTAAGACCGATGTCATATATAATACTGTATTCGCTGGTATTTTCGGTTGATATGTTTGATTGCTAGGACGCAATGAATATAGTGTATTTATATTTAATCGAAGTGATCTCATTGTTGTTTCTGGCGGTATTCAATTTCTGGTAATAGTTTCGCGATTAAAGACGTCGGTTCTCGGTTAGGTGTGGAATGTTCTTATTGTTAATGTGCCAAGTGCTTAAAGGCGGTTTATCGCACTTTATTAGTCGGCGTTTCAAGAGAATGGGTAATAAATGCAAATCAGTAGGTGCTTAGAAGACTTAAGTACGGCAAGAACCACAACTCACTCTGCTAGGAACGATTACCACTGCCTGTCTGCAGCAGACGACAAATGATTCTGCTCTAGCAGTGAATGTATATACCAGCTTGTAACGCCATTGGCCAGTCTAGTGTTTATCATTAAATATGCACATATTGGCTGCTTTCATGGAAAACGAGGCTTAATGCACGTCAAATAAGATTAGCCTGTGCACAATGATAAGCATATGCAATGCGAACAAGCTAATCAAGACGACAACAGCGAACAACTTCAGTGCCTTCAGCGCTTTGATTTATAATATACATTATGTCCTATGTTATATGGCGTATAGCTACTTATATATGTGCGTATAAATATGTTAACTGTCTTTATTTTTTAAATAAATGAAATCATACTGAAACTCTCCGAATTGAGGATTTACATGTTTTGATGAGCTGTCAAAGATTATTACAAACAACAATTATTATCTTTTTTAATGCAGACACTTTAAAAGACTGTGGGTGCGGACCCAGGATCCTGCGATAAATCAAACGGAAAGGTACTTTAGGTACTTAAGCTACGTTGAAGAAACTCGGACATTGTTGACGCCCTGTCTTCAATAAATACTGTTTTTGAGTGAGGTAAAACTTACAAATGTATTTGTTAGCCAATTGAAAGTTTATCGTGGTATTTTGAAATTATTTTTAAAATAACTGGACTAAGCATTGGTTTCGGTAGAAAAGTACTGCAACAATTTCGCTAGATTTGAACACATTTTAACACTCCGCATTATGATATTTTGATTCAATTTTTCAATATTTTACCAAGCGAGTTTTCATTTGACCGCCTTGCGGATACAGATCCAATTAGCAATGTGCTGTGTATTATAATAACAATTAAGAGTTAATTTACTACTTACAGTATCGTTATTTTCATCAACATCATCGTTTTCATCGTTATCATCATATCATCATCATCAACATAGTCATCATCTCATCATTATCATCATCATCATTATCATCATCATCATCATCATCATCATCATCATCATCATCATCATCATCATCAATCATCATCATCATCATCATCATCATCATCATCATCATCATCATCATCATCATCATCATCATCATCATCACTCATCATCATCATCATCATCATCATCATCATCATCATCATCGTCATCATCATTGTCATCATCATCGTCATCATCATCGTCATCATCATCATCATCATCATCATCATCATCATCGTCGTCCGTCGTCGTCGTCTTCGTCGTCGTCCGCCCTCGTCATCGTCCTCGTCCCGTCTGCTCCTCCGCCTCCACCGCATCATCAGCAGCAGCATCGTCATCAGCAACAGCAGCAGCATTATCGTCACTATCACCAACAACATCGTTATGGTCGCCATCGTCGTGATCATCATCATCAGTGTCATCATCATCATCATCATCGTCATTGTTATCGTCGTTGTTCTCCTCCTCGTCGTCGTCATCGTCATCATCGTCGTCATCGTCATTCTCATCATGAACAATTTCAACAACCGTAAAACCTATCGCTCAGCTCATTTTTGCAGTGAATTCGGATGTTATATCAAATCTTTTTGATTAATAGAGTTTGCTGCTTAATGTATTAATAACTAAATAATAATGTTGATAATATTGAAAATAAATGGTTTCAATTTTATTTATCCGTTTAAGATGCAGTATTTGACCAAGTCAATTTGTCGCTAAAAGTATTCATTACACATTCAATCCAAAAAGCGTTACGAGTTGCTATTGAAACTATAATCGCATTCCGATAAAAATGGTGTCTGTATTAGGGCCTGTTTAATTTCTACGCTTCATTGCAATTCATAAAAATATTTTTAAGGGTACCGGTATATCTAGACACACTCTGTTATCCAAACAATCCTTGTGATCATAAACAAATAAACAATGAAATATAATAAAATTAGATGATAAAAAATGGTATCTTCCTTTTTGCTGTTGCTAGTTATCAACAGAGTAGCAAAACTTATAAATATAAATTATATTCAATTCATAGCACGCTTAAAGATTTGAAGTTTATCTAAATCTATAAGCACAAACATATTTATGTTTGTTAATACAAAGCTGTAGCAGTTTTCTGATTGCGCTTGAAAAGATGTGATTGTTGTTGTTGCATTAATAGTATCATTAGTTTGTATTTCCAGATTAGGTATTCCACCATACATTTTGTTTTTAATCAGATGTCTTATAATTGGCATTGCAATATTTCAATAACGAGTAATCAACACAATTGACTTTATGTATTTTTAATTGTTTATCCATATTATCATTAACACTTGAGGGAAAAAAAAGCTGTGTCATTTTTTATTTTTTATTTTACTTATGGTTCAGACAACTCTGCTTTTACTATATGCCGTAATAATTTAAGTTTCCGTTCACTTAAAGATATTGTTTTTCGTGTTGGAAAATTTAAATACGAAAAATATTTAGAGACAAGTGTGTTATGTTTGTTTGTCAATTATTTAATTGAAGTAGAAATAATACATCAGTGTACATAATTTTATTGTGTTGTTCCCTTCGTTCTTTACTTTAAAAATACAACTTAACAGCTTTGCAATCAACTGAAATAATATATAAAAAGTAAAAACAATAAACGTTTGGCTTTCTTAATACGATATCATTTCAAACGCTGTTGGAAGGAACCATTGCTTATTAGAGGTTTACAAGGTAATTTACCCAAGTACGCAAATGTAATGGTCGATTGCCCTTAGGCATGATTCTGTTTTATTACTTTAATCCGGTTGTAAAAATGCATGACCGAAGGGTCATCTGATAAGCAAAAACAGGGCTAAATCTGATAAAATAGCGCTGTTTAGCTGACTGTACGAAAATCCGTATGTCCGAAAATTTAGAATCATGAAAACATAAATATTTTGGCTTAAAAAGGAAATGTAAGAAAATTTAGAATGTAAGAGAAATACGGTGGTTTTATGGTGTTTAAATCGATTAGAAATAGCAAAACCTAAAGACATTATCTCAAGTGTGATTTTCAAATGATTTTATATGAATGTACACACACGGTAAAACTAGTCTATTAAAATGCAATACCTTCATTGGTTCTCATGTTTTTAATATTTATTAAACATAGGTATTTGTGAACACTTGTTGTTATATAATATTGAAATGTACACGCATACTGAACATACAATCATTAGCATAACGGCTAAGTTGGTTTTTACTAAGATTGCAATAGTGTTTATTTTATTATTATGAATCTTATGAGGATAATTTTGAAAGTATGACACAGAGTATCTGAAGAAGATATATACATAATCACATATGTTGTTGTTGTTGTGGTTATTGTTTCAATATTTTTATGAGTATCATACATTCAATGACGAATAGCTATTAATTTGTCATACAAACACCATAATTATTATTGGATTGCGGAGATTAAACAAATCGATTCCCTTGTAACTGATATAACTGATACATTTTTTGAGCGACAATTTGAAACTAAATCTAGTATTATTTAAATTTGATTATTTTAATTGCAGACTTTTTTTATTATTCCCAATTAATGTGTACGCAACGTTTCTTTTATTTAAATCGCTGAGTACGAAGCATCAAGCTATTTTTTAATTAATTGACAGTGATCTTTAATGTATGTCATAATATAAATTGAAATCAATCTTAATTAAAGCTTGAGTGGTTGGTTTGTAATAAGTTTTGTAAATGTTGCTGTAGGATATGTATGCACAATAAATACTAACGCTCTGGCATATTGTGATGGTGATATGATTATATATTGCACAATAAATATGTTCTTGTGATAATATTGAGGCTATAATTAGTTTTTGAATTAAGCTAGCTAATTTCAAATAAGATACAAACACATCCCAATCATAAAATTATCAGTAAGTTATAGTATTGTTTGCCTCTAGGCGCATAATTAATTGAAGGCCTAGTTTATCTGTTAATCCTCGCCCCATGTGGTGTCCCAGTGGGTACACTGATATTAATACACGATGTATTGGTCCACAATTAAATCTCTTATAAAAACATGTCTCTCAGTGACTGAAAAATGGCTGTGTAGATACAACAAATACTACTACAACGGAGACTAAGATAACACATGTTACAATTAATTTGTCTTCCTTGCGTTCTTCTTATACGACAAACACTTCTAAAACAAAAAAGCAAAAAGCCGCTACTGCTACTGCTTCGGCTACTCTTACTGCTACTGCTACTGCTGCCGCTGCCGCTGCCACTGCCACTGCCCGCTGCCGCTGCCACTGCCACTGCCACTGCCGCTGCCACTGCCACTGCCGCTGCCACTGCCGCTGCCATGCTGCTGCTGCTGCTGCTACTGCTAGTGCTAGTGCTAGTGCTACTGCCACTGCTACTGCCACTGCCGCTGCTGCTGCTGCTACTGATAGTGCTACTGCTACTGCTGCTGCTGCTGCTTCTGCTGCTTCTGCTGCTGTTGCTACTGCTACTGTTACTGCTACTGATACGGCTACTGATACGGCTACTGCTACTGCTACTTCTACTGCTACTTCTACTGCTACTTCTACTGCTTCTTCTACTGCTACTGCTAGTGCTACTGCTACTGCTACTGCTACTGATTCTGCTACTGCTACTGCTACTGCTACTGCTAGTGCTACTGCTGCTGCTGCTGCTGCTACTGCTGCTGCTGCTACTGCTGCTGCTGCTACTGCTACTAATGATAATAACTCTCCTTCTACTTCTCTTTCTACTATTGCTAGCGATGCTTCATAATTTATTTTTAAATGTATCATTTTGTTAAAACAGGAAAGAACTGTTATATATATTTTCTTAAAGGTGTAAAGAATCTAAACTTTTCTGCGATTAAAGTTTTATTTAACTGGATTAGTATAGGCCACATAACAGACGCTATTGTACTGATTTGTACTAAACAACATTTTGTCATAATCAACAGTTTTAACATGCCGCAGTTTCCTTGGAAGTTAACCTTTGATTGGAGTTATGTATAAAACATTAACAAGGTATTTGTTGACAGTTTGTCCTGTCACAATTATATATTAGTTGAGCCAAACGTGTGATAAAGATCCCTTTTGGGGTGGCGATAAATACTATTTATATTGTTCAACAGTGGGAGACTGAGAAAACATATGTTTCAATTAATTTGTCTACTTTGCCTGCTTCTTCTTTATATATTTTTCTTGCTAATCGTTTAGTTTTAGTTAAGTAGGTATATCAATTTACATTTTTTGATAGATATTTATTTGGATAGTAATAGTATGTTTTATTTGACTTGACATCATTGAACCGGTTTATTCATTGATAAGATCGGGATCTCCACAGGTGTTTAATCTCGATTGTTAGGTGGGGAGAAGGGTCCGAATGATACTGTTGTCGTCGGCTTACGAATCACATTTCACAAGTTTTAGACAAATATGCATACGTTATAAACCTAATTTAAGTATTACATTGATAATAACTTATCTTTATTTTGATGAACTACGTTTAAGGTATAAAACTATAATTATCTATGTGTTGTGTGCCGCATACATACCATCTTGCTTTTTTAAATTTGATCACAACGGTCCGAAGTCATAAACATTCATTATGCATGGTTGCTAAAGCACAGTGTATACTAACTAACCTATGTTTATTGTTGTTTGCTAGGGTTATTATTTTTTATTTTTATTTTTTTTATTGGGGGGGGCTGTTATAGAAGATTTCAACTAGTCCTTCAATTAACGAAAAAAATATTGGTATAGGAAATATAAAAGAGTAATAGACAGCTTCATTCATGCTGTTCTATTATGGTGTTTTAACGCATATAATTATGTATGGTTGATAAAGCACATTGTATGCTACCGATGTTTATTGTTGTTTGATGATGATGTTAAGTTGGTGTTGCTGTTGTTGTTAATGATGATGACGAGGAGGAGGAGGAAGAAGAAGAAGAAGAAGAAGATGATGATGATGGTGGTGGTAGTAGTGACGACGACGACGATGATGATGATTTTGATAATGATAATGAGATTTGAATTAAATTAATGCGCAAAGATTTTTCTTTTTAGCGGCCAAGTGCAGATATCTGCGCTCGGCCGCTGTAAGGGTTATGTAATATTTGCAATCTACATAGGAGTCAGTAGCAGATACCAAGCACCATATGCTTATGAGAAACAAAAGCAAAATATTGGCAATCGCTGAAATATCGAATATGACTTAATCATTTTATTAAATGAAAACCGGTAACTATTTTAAACGGTTATTATATTGCAACAACTTAGCGTTGTTTATCCAAAAGACCATTGTTATAATTACAGGGACGTCAATAGGCCAAACTATTCAGGAAATATGATTTGAGTCGTCAAGGATAGATTTTGAGATCAATGTACGTCCGATGAGATTTAAAGGGAGTTGGAGGAGTAGGGACAGATTCGTTCGAGTACGCGATCATTTGAGAACAAATAATGTTGAAGCTTTATCGGAATTCCGGAAATTTGCGATCGGTACCGATTTTTCCAGGTTCTTTTTTATTGATTCTGATAAGTTAGCGGCCGGCACGGACATGAATATTAACTGACGAAAACCTCTTCGCTACTTTCCGAAAATCTTCGACATGTTGCAAATATCCGTAATATTCCGCATTGTACTCACCAGAAATTGCAACTAGAAAGACTACAACAAATCAATTAGCTACGGCTCGGGCGGGGATTTACCTTTTATCCCTGTAAGGGACCTAATGCCCCAGACTACCGGCTATTTTTTCCGGAATTCGAACTTGATACACTTGATATCCCTGAATTAAATATTTATATCCGCAATTTTGATCTCGAGAGTGCTGACTGTTAGTATTGTATTTGACTGGAATGACTGTCGATTATGTGTTTTTAAGATTAAAACAAGCTTACGAAGAACTTTGTGTTTGCTTTTTTGTACGCTTTCTTTTTAAAAATGTATTGTCCGCCACGGACGCAACAATTGACCAAATGTACCAGATTGTGGTCTCTTTAAAGTGCTATGTTTTTACTGCCGTGATATCTTTAACAAACTACACATTAGTGATCGTGGACGTTTTATACTCTTATTGAATTTGTTTCCCCAAAATATGCTCTTCTATTAGTAGATGTTTAGGTGACGATGTTCTAATTATAGATCTTACACGGCCAAGAAACACTAGATAGGTCTTTGCAAAGAGAGCTGTTGGATATCGTGAATGCGTTCAATGTGGCCTGTTTATTTCAGAAAGCTATGTGCAATGTTTTATGGGGATTTCTATTAAATTGCCAATTGCAAAATTTGATTTAATTCATTCGGACCTACAAGCGGGAAACTTCTTCATTAAAATTCAATGGGCTTTTAAGAAGTTCGTTGAAAGGCCAAATTTGACGTTAAACAGCAACGCCGAAAAAAATGCTACTCAGTCTTATTTATCACTTTTTTTGTAAGATTTACCAGTAGACGTTCTTCAGTGAAATTAAGCAAACACACAGTGCCGACAAATATGGAAGGGTATTTAGGTAAAAATTACATCCTTCTTTGTGACTGTGTCATGATTCTTGATGGTACTTTCAATTAGTATGTAGACACCTTTTCATGCTTGATGAAACTTACATCTTGCCTGATGTCCAATGTCTATTTACATTCTGCTTAATGGTATCATGCATGTGTACAGATGCAACATTCTTGTTCGTTAATTGCATGCTGCATATGTGTATGTTGGTTTGTGCAGAGAGACTTGTGCAATAGGCGCAGTGCATAATGGAATCAAATATTAATGCGTTTAATAAATTAACGCGATGGTAAGATGTGAGTTTCACCCAAGCACAAAGCAACATACTATCATGCATGATACAATGATGTCAATTGACAGTCATTCCGAAATGCTACGGAGGACTACGGAAATTTACGGCGTATTACGGAAATTTTATGTTATAGGAGAAGTTGCGCACCTTTGTAAGATATTTGCTACTGAACCGAAATTAACCGCGTGTTTGTAGACTTAACTTTTTTTTGGTTAATGACTAACCATAATTTTTGTACAGTAATTTACCTTCAATAACCAAAGAAAGTCTATGAATATATTTCAATATATGCTACCTCCAGATAAGACGCTTAAAGTCGTAAAAAATTGAATTAAATTTAGTAAAAAAGTAGACTTAAATTCTGTGCGTACGGTTACACATTGGAAAAATAAAATAAGAATTCAAAATTTGTGATCATGCGTAAAACTCAATATCAATGCATATAATGTAAACATTTTATCAATGAGTTCCCACTCGTCTAGGCCCTCATTACAATTATGAAATCAACAGCACTTTAACGTTATTATGAATAACAGACCATCTTTACAACAGTCGAAAAGCCGAACGTTTTCCATTATCTGGTCCTTTTATCGCAAAAAGTCTGCTGTAACACGGCAATTGTCATGAACTCTTCTTAGACTATAAACCTTAATGCGGATGTGCCAAAAATTATATTTACCTGAAAAAAAAGAATTAATAATAGACTTTAAGGCTGGATTATTATAGAGTGTAAACCAAGATTTTGCTGAAAAAGTTATCTGGAACTTTGCATGTATGTTGAGAGGAAATCGATTACATAATTTCAAATTTACTAGCGTACTTTTATATTGCACCACATAAAATGCTATAAAACTATAATATTGAAGTGCACATATAAACTTTATAATAGATGGGTAGGTATTTCGTGTCAATCTCTTTCACATATGAAAGAGCTGTTGGTCATGCTGCTTTAAGTACATATAGATGCATGACACAATTTAGATTAAGCAAAATAAAACACTAGGTATTTGCCAAGAGTCAAATATATACGAGCAGTAAGAGCGTAATCGTGCACAGCGAGACTTACTCATGTAGAATTGAAACTCTTATTGCTTTTTTTCGAAATAATTTCATGTGTCCGATCTAATATGCAATATGCCCGGTGTTTTTTTTGCGGATTAATGTTCCGTTTTAGATCCATAATTAACGAATGCCTCAATATTTTCAAAAATTAACACCGGAATAATGTTCACCGACATTTTTTCATACAGATTGGATATAAATATTATAGAGTTTAACAAAAAAATACATTAAGCCCTGTTCTCCCGGCACACGTGCTAGACACACAGGTGGTTAGCGTGTGGCTATGATAATAATCAGTGAAAACATCTTTTTGAATGATAAATAATCATATTAAAACGAAAAATCAAATTTTCTATAAAAAAAAATCACTATCGTTTTATATATAACAAGGTATCCAACTCGAAATCATCCGAAAACGGGGTGCATCGTTTTGAGCAGCCATTACTAAATTAATTTTGCAGCGATTTTCATGACCCGGTCTTATTCAACGCAGAAATGAATTTCCTTTTAGGAAATGTATATATATTGTTATATTTCTACACATGCTGGGTCAAATTTTAAGAAATAAAGCTATACATAATTCGCTTGACCCAGTTGTGATCGACCAGACCGTATTTATGAATGAAATCTCCAGTTGTAAAGACACAACTCCGCATTGGAGCAATGAAATCACTCTTGTGTTTAAAATGTCAGTTGGTTGAAATGTATGTAAACAAAGGTTTGAAAATGCGCTGGACAGTTAGTTTTGATGCATAATGCTACGGCAAGCACGGTAAGAATGTTTTTTTCATACGTTTTATTGAATTATGGTATCGAGGTTCGTGAACTTTGCAGGGAAAATGCCCTTTTCCCCGTGAAGATTTCAGTCATGAATACTGTCTGATCGATCACAGCTGGGTCACTCGAGTTGTGTATCGTGTTATTTCTTAAAAGTTGACCCAGTATTTGTAAAAATATTGCAAGACATATACATTTCCAGAAAGGAAATTTATTTCTGCGTTGAATAAGACCAAGATCGTGAAAATCGCTGCAAAATTGATGAAGTAATGGCTGTTTAAAACGATGCATCCCGTTTTCGGATGATTTCGAGTTGGATACCTTGTTGAATATATATTTAACTTATTTGTTTTAAGAAAAGTTGATTTTTCGTTATAATATGATTACTTATCATTCCAAAATATGTTTTCACTAATTAGTATTATAGCCACACGCTAACCACCTGTAGCTGGACACTTTTAAAAAACACTATACAAATTCAAGTACTTATGCACTTAATTGGTTGTAAACAATGACGGTTGAAATCCGTGCGTGGGAATTTTTCTGGTAACCAAGAGCGACGTCAACGGTCATGACAAACCTGTTTATATGACATTTATTTATTGATTTTTTTCCAACTTGATTGAAAATTATGTTTTATGATATTTTAATACATGTAGATGAAGTAGTTGTTTTCTCAACGAGGAGTACAATAGTTGTACAGTACTAGACACGAGTACTTGTAACTTTCAGGTTTCTCTTTATACCACAGACATTATATAGTCATAAAATGATAAATATGTGTTTATAGAAATTGTAATTATAGCATGGTAAACAGACTAGAGAAATCTGAAAGTTTCACGCACAGGTCTGTGGCAATGGGGGTTTGGGCTACTTTATAAATATGAGGTCGATATGCAATGCACATCGGTAGATTACGTCTACTGTAATTATTTGGACTAGGGAAGGGCCACAATTCCAACACATCAGCCCCGTTATGTCCTGAATTAAATACATGTATAATATCTTGAGTGCCAATTGCATCTTACAAATATCAAAAACATTCACGGCAGTCAATTCATTGTGTAAACCTACTGGTCTTCATGGCAATAATGAACGTATTTAGTTTAATGGAGATTATATAACGAAGGGAACTAATTCAGCTTATTCAGTTTACTAGTCAAAATGATTCGGATGTTTTCGCTTTTTTTTCCGAAAAGTAATTTATTCAACATACGGAAAATAAACGCGCGCCACCTGTTGTCATAATTTAGTAACTTGCATTCTGCTTACTGCCTGTTGCTAACTGCCGTTGTTAATGACGCTTAGTGGCAAAACCGATTATGACTGGTTTCAGGAATAATGAACACACAAACATTGGATAGTCACCAAGCATGTTGAAACAATCATCAAGTATAACCGATAGAGAACAAGCATGTTGGAACTGTCATGAAGCATGTTAGAATAAACATCACGCATAATGTAAATATTCATCATGAATGATGTAATGTTGCAGCAATCATCAAGTATAAACGAATAGACAACAAGCATGTTGGAATTGTCATAAAGCAAATTAGAATAAGCATCAGTCATAATGTAAATATTCACCACGAATGATGTTACTTTTACCTAAATATCCTTCCATAGACATGTGTTGTTACTAAAATAGACATAGAGATTTGAGCATTGGGAGTGACCTAATCATACTGTGCTTTAGCAGTATTACGGAATACCGTTAGTGCCATCGTGGTTACACATTAAAATCCAGAGGGCGAGAACGCGAGAACGCGATAGTACGATGGCGACAATGTGACAATACGATGATGACAGGGTGACAATACGATGGCGACAATGCGACAGTACGATGGCGACAATGCGAGAACGCGATAATACGATGACGACAATCAGACAGTGCGATGACGACAGTGCGACAATACGATGGCGACAGTGAGATAGTACGATGGCGACAATACTACAGTTCGATAGTGCGATAATACGATGACGACAGTGCGAAAATACGATGACGACAGTGCGACAATACGATGGCGATAGCCGACAGTGCGATAGTACGATGGTGCCAATGCGATAACGCGATAGTATGATGGCGGCAATTCGAAAATGCGATGGCGACAGTGCGACAATACGATGGCGACAATGCGATAGAACGATGGCGACATTGCGATGATACCACGGCGAAAGTACGATATGACTATCGCATTGTCGTCCCCGTACTATCGTACTGCCGCCATTGTATTGTCGCACTGTCGCATTGTCGTCATCGTACTAGCGCGTTTTCGCAATCGTACGAACGCATTGTCGCCATCGTATTGTCGCACTGTCGTCATCGTACTTTCGAGTTCTCGCATTCTCGCCCTCTGGATTTTAATGAGTAACCACGGTGGCCCTAACGGTATTTTGTACAGTAAAGTGCGTAAAATCTGGAATAACAATTTATATGCCGAAAACAGATGTTGAAAACCCGACTTTGTTTTATAAGTAGTAGTCTAAATATACAATGAGTTTTCCGAGCATTAAATAAACATATTAAAATAAAATTCATGTTCGTATCGGTTGAAGTTCTTGTTAATAGTATAAGCAAAGAACACAATAAAACGCTGATTGGGCTTACTAATTTGAGGCAAGAACAAACACATCGCGCTATTATATATAACATATAACGCGCATCCGCAAAGTTCGAGCGCCCGTCTCGGTGCCGTCGTTTCCGGTGAAAGTTTCGCACAGGAGCTACCGAGTTTGGATATGAGACCACGAATCATGGCTTGACTTCATATATCAGTCAGCGTAGAACCTGACCAGACTGCGCGGTTGGACAAGCTAGGATGGACCAACTTTGGCCGCATATGACATAAGACCCATTTTCGCATGACGCGGGTCATCTGACCTTTATTATGTGTATATAGCTTTGAATGGAATTTGCACATAGTTTTTGGCATGGACTTATTGTTATGTTAATGTGTTGCACGCTTTCAAAAGCAGAGGGCATATATAAGATCAATTATACTACGGAGTTCATTTTCTGTTGCAAAATAAAATGCAATAAAGATTGTTACTCAGCGGTGTGTACAGTATGACAGCGTTGTCTGTCTGCGATGCATTTATACTGGTTCTAAGCTGGCATACTCACCAATTGGACTCAACCATCTGCTCGAACAAGAAATGGTAAGTTCTACTTGCATAAACCTTTAATTGTAACTCATTTTAAAAATATTCATGTTATTTATATTATTCAATTTATTATTCAAAATTATAATTATTATTTCCTTTATTGTTGTTTTTCGCATTAAGAAACTTATTCGGCTTACGAAACTGAAAAATTCCATTGGAAAAAAAATCCCATGGGATAAAAATTCCCATGGGATAAAAAATCCCATGGGATTTAAAAATCCCATGGGTATTTTTGTTTTTTTTTAAACACGACTAAACGCATTAAAATATCGTAGTTGTTCATCATTTCATAAAATATGATGTTTCTGAAAGTTTCATGAATAAATCTCTCAAAATAAGAAAAAATCCCATGGGATTTTTTTTCTCCCATTTAAAAATGGGATTTTTTTATTACTATATATTTATATATATAATTGGCATAAAACCAATATACAGTCCTTAAATAACGTTAAAATACTTGCAAACGCAAATAAAACACGTTTTTTAAAATGTTCAAAATCCCATGGGATTTTTCTCCCATTTGCAAATCATGGGAGAAAAAAAGTCCCATGGGAGAAAAAATCCCATGGGAAAATCGAAAATCCCATGGGAAAATGCAAAAATCCCATGGGAACCCCAACTTTGCTTGTAAATTTCATAGTGAAGAAAACGCGTTTTTTGAGTGAAAATAACCAATTATTAATCAACGATAAGACTTTTATCGCATACTATGTCTCAAAGTAGCAAATCTTTAAGAAAAAGGGTACTTAAGTTTGCGAAATTTCGGTTTCGCAAAGTTTTTCCGGTGGCCGTTTTACATGTTATAATATAGATATATCAACGGGTGTCTCCATTTCGAATGTGACTTGAAGCACATGACTTGGGTTAACTACTTTCCAAGCCCAACACGTAGATGAGTGAAATGTATCTGTCGTGTAACAGAGTTCATGGGTTCAAGTGGCTTTTATGTAAACCATTATTTTAATCAGACTCATTCTGCGTTTGAATAGTTGATTGGTTGTAAACGGCGTATGGTTAATCTCCGAGTGTTATGGTCTGTAAAAAAGTGTGTTAAAGGATATACGCGGACGTATTTTAAGAAATTGCTTAGGAAGAACGTGAATCGGCAGGCAGGAGGTTTATCCATCGGTTAGTATGCGCGTTGATCTCACATAGAGAACGTGTAATACGAATAAACCTTACTTGTGTCTGATACTATCGATTACTTCTCTCAAATAGTGTCACACATCGTGTCAGTACTAAATGCATTCGGCCATACACATGATGTATTTTTTATGTTTTGAATTGTGTCCCCATACGTCAGAATTTGAATGTTTACTTGCCATTTTGGTATAGGTGCTGTATTAAGTCAAATACAAGGTGGAAAAGAAAAAGTAATCGAATACGCTAGTCGTACATTGAGTAAAGCAGAACGAAACTTTTGTGTGACATACAGAATTACTTAATATTCGATATTTTGTCCCTTGTTCGAATCCCGCCAAGGGCACTCGATTTTTCTGAGCAAAAAAATAATCCCTCGCTCGCTCCTCTCCACCAAGGTGTATAAATGGGTACCTGAGAGGGAAATAAGTCAATGTGCCGTTGCTGCCTTGTGCGCCATATGTAAACGTACGACTTAAATCTCAGTGATCCGGGGGTTAATGGCGAAGTCGGCTGAAGATGCATACGTTACATGTATCGAAGCAGACTATAAACCGCACCTTTAACCTTTAATACCACTTACTGTATAAAAACATTTACTAAAACACACCCAATTTATTACTCATTCCACACAGAACGCATAAGTAACAGTAGAAATATGGTGAACAAATGGAGATCAATATTCACAGCGAATGCAAATAAGACATTTTAAGTTAACGCATTATTGCCATTTACATGCATTCACATTTTCGATAAATATACCAACAGTTACGAACATATCGCAAATAAAAAGGCATGTCCAATTTCAATACATATTTGACTTGAAATAGTAGGCCTGTTAAATCGAAAGCAAAACAATAATATATCCATCTTAGGAGTAGCATTATCAATTCATAAATACGAATTAACAGCACCATGTTTGCTTTGTATGCATGAAACAACACCGTTTATTAAGCAGTATAAAATGCAGCATAGCACATATTTGAACATATTTGTATCGATAACTGCACTTTGTTTATGTTCAATAAGTTCATGACAATATCGCCGCTCAAAAGTTAAGTAAATTATAACCCAAATGGCCAATAACATGGATAATAGTACTGCGAGTATACTATGACCATTGACTTATGTAAGAAATATATTACATTAATATATATACAGACACAATTCCAACTACAAACATAGTATCATAGAACGTGATCCATTTATGGAGATAAAAATAATTAAGAAACAATTTATTTACACACACGCTTACACAACAATAATAACTCACTCTACTACATATTCTGACAAAATGCTAGTAAGTACTGGTTTCTAACAGTGATAAATATTATAAAATATGGAAATAACACATTAAGGCAAATAGTATAGACCTGATAATTGCGTAAGCCGGCTATCAACAATTGTCAAATTGGCTACAATTTGCTTATCTGATGCCATGTGACCAATTTAAAACCATATTTATATATAAAGTTGTATTGAATGCACCTGTCTTTTCTTTTTATATGTAAATGTATAACAAATGAGTACATTTAAATGCATAATATATTGTATTATATATATATTGACGATATCTATATGATTACTCAATGCAATTACCGAAAATATAATACAAGTCTCCGTGACCAATCGGAAAGGTTGATTAAAGGGTCGAAGGTTGAAAACTGTTGTCTCGCTAGTCACATGTGCTGGTAGGCACGATTGACAATGTTGCTTTTTCAAGGATTTAAAGATGCATTTGTCTTAATTTACCTATGCAGAGGAAACAATAGGAAGAACAAACAAGTAAATCTGCTGAAATGTTTGAAAAAAATCATCTTGCCCGTAAAGAAACAAGAGGGCCATGATGTTTCTGAATCGCTCACCTGACTAACCTTGGGACATTAACTTAAATTCTATCAGACTATTGCTAGCTAGTTCATATTTATAAATTAAGTTGCACAAGTGGTCAAAATTGAAGGTCATCAAAGTGCATAAGTTCATTTCAAGTAGGGATGCAAGAGCCTAACTGGTTAACCTACCGAAACGATCAGTTAACCGGTTACATTTTCGGGAAAAGGTTAACCTGGGAAAAAGTAATCAATTATGTTTTTTTTCATGGAAAAATTCGTACAAATTTACTTCTTGCGCGTGACATACTGCAAACTTGCGCTGGCGATTAGTTAAAACAACATGCCGCACCATCGACGGTAATAAATAACGTGTCAGCAATCAAAGCAATAAAGCAATAACTCAATACATTTGAGTTAACGAAAAGGGGTAACATTTTGATAATTGGCCCTATTGTTTTGTTTGACTCGAGAAAATGCAACTAGCGAACTGCGGGGAGTGCGAGCTATTAGCGAAGACGTTATTGACACTTAATCGAACTCGCGATAAAAATCAGTTGATACATTGGAAGGCTTATTTTGATGTTTTGTTACCCAATATCCAACACAGATTGCTCTCGAAATAAACGTGTTTATAAGTAATAATTGTATCAAGAATTGCATTCGTAGTTAAAATTTTGTCGAGTTAACGGCGTATTTTCGTCCACGATACCACCATTTCCGTCCGATGTAAGTTTTATTTAAGAAAGTTAATTATTAACTTATTAAATAATTAAACACCAATTAAAAATATCTAAAAAAAAAACGTTACATTTATCTTTTGTGTAATTGCTTAAAATTTGCGCTCTATGGTACGTTAACAAACATACGTAACTGTAAGTATTTAAGATCATAATACTTAGTTACTTCGCTATTAAATACGTATACTGATTATATAAATTATTAAATTTCAATTCGTGTCCTTTATTTTACCCACATTTGTAAAATGTATAATGAATATCAAACGATAATACTTCGGAAACAGACGCTAAAATGCAAACAACAAATATGCAATTATCGAATAAGAAGAGATGCGGGTACGTTGAACCACCCACTTTACGTCGCACTGGAAGGAAAAACTTGATTTGAATATTAAGTCAATTTGAGTTCCAAAAATTAAAACAGACTGAACAAAGGAACACACCATTTTGTGAGCGAACGTAATATAAGCGGCCCAACCAAAAATAAGTTAATGACAAGTGAAAATGAAAATATTGTAGTTCTTCAATTTTTTTACTCCAATACATTTATGAGGAAAAATTATATATATGTAAATATATAGCATACATTTACACAATTATTAAATTAAATTGTATAATACATTTTATCATTTTATTACGAAACTGATATGTTATAAACGCAAGCGTTGTCAAATCTGAAATTACTTTTGTTTCTATAGTGTTGTTCGAGCGGTATGACATTTTTACTTACTCTTATTCATTATAACTACTTCATGTGCTTCGGTTAACCGGTTAATAACCGGTTACGGCAAAAGGTTAACCGGTTAATGATTTTTGTAACCTCTTGCATCTCTAATTTTAAGGAATTAAGTTGAATTATAAATAATAGCAACCCAGATTCAGACAAGATAAACAGTCTGACTAAATTTCATACAGCTCTGATTAACTGTGACCTCTATCGTCTACAGGAAGTTTAACTATGATTTGATCAGATGTCCCATATACAATCCCAAGCAAGATTTCATCAATTAATACATTCTTACAAAATTTTATTAAGACGTGATGAAAACTGTGACCTCTTTTATCTACACAAGGTTTGACTAGAATTGGCCCGGTGACCTCATTTTTGACCCCAGATGACCCGTATACGATTCAAAAGTAGATATTATCAAGATAAACATTCTTTGACCACAACAAATTGATTAAATGTTCGACGGTTTGCCGCACCTATAAATCTTAAAACGAAATACAAAATATTTGTATTTTTATATTGCGCCCGCATCAACAAATTTGCTGTGCAACTATGAATTAAATGATTTGGTTTAATTTAGCCTACGTATTTTACGACATAGACTGTTATAACGCTTTGAGTTATTAGATATGTTTATGGTAAACAATGGAAGCGTTCGTCTGTCTTGTCTCGCCTTGTCGGCCAAAGACACAAATGAAAATATTAATTTTCCCCCGGGGCAATAAGTCATTGCATCACAGATAATTTTAGTAATTTTATATTTCAGCCGCATCTGCATCAGGATGTGAAATGTTGCCCGTATGCGTACGATTTAAAAAATATGTTATAAACTTGTTGATATTGATTACGTTAAAATATAAAACAAGAGAGCCAAGATGGCCTTAGTTGATAGGCGTCGGTTCATTCAATCTTTACCAAATGTCAAACTTGACCTAGATATTGTCCAGACAAACATCCTGGTCAAGTATCATTATTATTGTGCAAAAACTCTGGCGTATCGAGTGTTTACGAGGTTTTTGTAAGATTTGACCTGGTGACATATAGGTTGAACCCTCATGACCAAACATCGAACTTTGCTTACAAAAATAAATATTATGACAAAGATTCATCAAATCTGAAACAAAATTGTGACCTCTAAAGTGTTTACAGGGATTTTGTATAATACATGTATAATGAACATTTTTACAATCTAAGGGCAATGATTTTGGCATATTTTATGCGATTTTGCTCATTGTCAAACCTTACTGAGATCTTGTTGCCATATAGCTTTTCAGCAACTTTTATAAAGAATGCTTGATACATGTGAATGCTAGAATGTTTACAAACCAAATGTAGGCGGACGGACGGCGGACAAAGACCAACCCTAAAACCTGAGCAATCAGGTGAGCTTAAAATGTGTGTTTTTTTCAACGATCTTAGCCCTTATCCAACATGTCCGAGATATAAATAAAACCAATGTATTGACTTAGTTTCACGGCGATTAAGCACAACAAATGACTTCTACACAAGGTTTCTCTAGAGCCATATAAGGAAAACTGCCTCATCCCGCCTGGCGGCCATGTTTTTTGACCGATCGGGAACATATTCAAAGTCATCTGAGATATAAACAAAACCAATATTTTCACCAAGGTTCATGATGATTGGGAAAAACTGTGACTTCTAGAGTGTTCACAAGCTTTTTTACTGTGTTAATATTAGAAAAATGCGCCCCCCCCCCTCTCCCTAGCATCCATGTTCTTCAACGGACCGGATGCATTTCCGCTCTTAATTTTTTGTTAAGATTGGGTCAAAAATGTGAATTCTAGAGTGTTCACATGTTTCCACTATATACATAAATACATATACGAAAACTGGCCCGCTCCTTGGAGGCCATGTTTTTTCACCGATCTGGACCATTTTGGAAATCATCCGAGATAATAATAAAACCAAAGTTTTGACCAAGTTTCATGACGATTCGGCAACATTTGTGACTTCTAGAGTGTTTACAATGTTTCTCTATAGCCACATTAGGAAAACTGCCCCGTCCACTGCATTGGCGGCCATGTTTTTCAACGGACAGTAACCACTTTTTAACTCAACCAACATATCATTCAGACAAACATTTTGACAAAGTAACATGAAGATTTGTCATAAAATGTTACTTCTAGAGAATGTACAAGGTTTTTCTTTGGTTGTAAATTCATTTGGCAATTATATTTGTGTATAGAGGATTACTTTGATTACCATACTGTTCCACTGGTCTTTTAAATACAGCCACATATTGCAGCTAGGAAAGTAAGACATCCATATTTACACAAATACTTATCAAAAACATATTAAAGAGCCTTTTCCCCAAGTTAATTCTTTATTTTAAAAAAGTATGCCCTACTTCGAAGATGAGGTGGTATATTGTTTTGTTGGATATCGGTCGTTCTGTCGGTAGACCAGTTTGTTTCCGATCAATTACTCGACCACGAACTGACCGATTGGCTTTAAACTTCTCATGTGGATTAGCCTTGGACAGTAGATTTACCCTTTTGAAATCGTGGTCACTAGGTCAAAGATCAAGGTCAGTGTCACAATAAGTGTGAAAATAGTTTTCAATCAATTACTCGTCAATTACTCGTCAACGAATCGACTGATTGGCTTGATATTTCACATGTGCATTGGCCTTGGACATAAGATGACTTCTATTGAAATTGAGGCCACAAGGTCGAAGGTCAAGGTGACTGTCACAATAAGTGTGAAAATCGTTTCCGATCAATAACTCGTCAACTGATTGACCTTTGAGCTTGATACTTCACGTTTGCATTTACCGTTGAAAGTAGATGACCCCTAATGTAATTGGGGCCATTAGGTCAAAGGTCAATGTCACTGTTTTAATAAGTGTGAAAAATCGTTTCTGATCAATAACTCGTAAACGGATTGACCGATTGGCTTGATACTTTACCTGTACGATGGCCCTGGACAGTAGATGAACCCTATTGAAATTGGGGTCAATAGGACAAAAGTCAAGCTCACTGTCACGATTCGTGTCTAATTGTTTCCGATCAATAACTCGTCAACATCTTGTCCGATATGCTTGATACTTCACGTGTGCATTTGCCTTGGACAGTAGATTATCCCTTTGTAAATTGAGGTTCCCACGTCAAAAGTCAAGGTCACTGTCTCAAAACGTATGAAAATCGTTTCTGATCAATAACTCGTCAATAAATTGACCGATTGGTTTGATACTAGACGACCCCATTTTCCTTGGACACTAGGTCAAAGTTTAAGGTCACTGTCAAAATTAGTGTTAACATCGTTTCCGGTCAATAAGGCGCCAACAAATTGACCGATTCGCTGGATACTTCACATATGCATTTGCCTTGAACAGAAGATTACCCTTATTGAAATTTGTGTCACAGTTCAAAGTCCTGTTCAGGGTGGCATATGTCTCCGACCGCGGAACTCTTGTTAACAATCGGTCCCAGTGAAAATAAAAAGGTACATCATAATCATGTGTTTCCTTGGAGACATTTCATTATTGTCGACACTAAGACGTTTTTAGTGCGTGGGTTGTTTTTTAAATATAAAAAGTATTAACAAAGTGGCATATTTTCGATTAAGCAACATTCTTATCGATGGGCAATAACTTATTTTTGAGCTTCTTTCATACATGTTAAATACATTTTTTTCAAAATTCAGATACCGTACGAATTCCTTATTGCCTGCCTTTAAAAAATATGTCCAGCGGTAGTAAGTAAAACTGTTCATGAAAATCCTAGAACTTTGTAAAATCTGGCCTATTTACACTCTAGAAATTATTCAAATAAAGTGTTTATAAACAGTTTGATTATGTTGACAGAGTGTATATTTCAACAAGTGCCCATTAAATTGAAAAAAAACAGTGAATAAAATGCTTTTACATCTTTAATAAAATTAGCTAGCTATGTCTGTTTGATTTCTTTATTTTGATAATTTTCATAATTTTCACCGTCAGTATGATTTCAATATCAATCGTGAAAATCCGCTGATTTGCGTTTAACATTTATGCACCAAATCGGCGAATAATTGATGGCCAGATGTTATATCAGAGAATTGATTGTGTATGTTCATCTTTATTTATCATATATATCAACTTTACCGGGACATAACCACATGATTTATACCTTAACGCTTATATTACATGTATGTTATTAATGTGTTGTTTTAGCTAATTTGTTGGATTTCTGCATAAGATAACCAAATGCTGTCATACACATGTGACGAAATTTCATGAACACTATCGAATTCAAAATGAAAATTTCAACAGGCTTATCGAAAAATCTCTCTGTTTAAAGTCCATCAAGGTCTTCATATTCAGGTTAAGAATGCGCTTAAGTTCATTGAACTCTATACAGAGAAGAGAAACTGTTCCATTGTTTTTAATTAATTTTCTTTTTCCATTAAAACAGTGCTTTATTTTTGAAAAACATATGGTTTAATATTTATTAAAAATACTGGCAACTATCTTGAAATAACTATTGTGTCACATTCCTGCATACCAAAACCTGTTACTTTTCAGACTATTATATTCAGAAGTGGGCACTTACTTCATAGTATGTACTTGATGAAAAAAGTTAAAGACTTAAAAAAGCAAAACGTGTTGATGAACATTTTATGTTTTATTACACATTTGTTAGAAGTTTTCATGTTTCGCTGGAATACATACAAAATTATTTTACAGCATGATATAAATGTTTCTTGCACTACATTATGTTTGATAATTGAATGCTGTGTGTGTTTTTTTTTAATTGTATGATAAGGCAATCGAAATAAAAAGATGCTTAGTAATATAAATACGCTTATAGATCACGCAGCTTTTTATCATTACTAGTATAATTTTCGTTTTGATAAATTATCGCCTTCGTCTATACGGTTATTCTTTTTAGGTAGGACGTTCATTTTTATTTACATTTATTTTTATTTGCATGATGATGATCTGAAATATTAACTAGATTACCTTTATGATGCTATATTCTTAAATCTTTTTGTTCAAAGAAGGGATGTAGTTAATACTTGTTCGTAATTTCATTTCATCGTTCGTCAAAAAGTTGTAACACTGTTGCTTTTGTCTCCTTCCTACCATTTATTAATTAAATGGTAATTAAATTGAATGCGTTTTAATTCTCTTTTATTACTATTAAATTTGAGTTGCAATGCTATGAGTTTACATTTTATTTATACTAATATGTATCATGAATATTAGTGGGCAAAGTGTGAGGTTGAGCGCACTTAAACCGGTTAAAACTCACAGTGCTTATCATAACCGTTCCAAGCGGTGACCCCAGCTTTATTATCTTTTGTGTGTATGTTGTTTCGTTTTGGCAATTTGATACTTGCCATAAATAAAGGACAACAAACGTGTGCATAATATGAATGCAATACTGCTGGAGCAACTGGAGTTTCACTTCGTTATATTACATAATATCAAAACATAGAATTGTTTGCAGTTTTTTTTATTTAATTTATATTTGCATATGAATAAACAGTTAACATATAAAACACATAACATATTAACAATTCGTCAACTAATTTTGTTGTTTTCAGAGTGTACATGTTTGAATAACTGTGTTTTTTGTGTATGTATGTTGAATAGTATGCCTTTAACATAACAATTAAGTGATATTTTATTTTAATCGATTTTTATGCCACTCTTCGAAGATGGGGGATTATATTGTTTTGCTGCATGTTGGTCGGTCGGTCTGTCTGTCGGTCGGTCTGTCTGTCGGTCGGTCGGTCGGTCGGTCGGTCTGTCTGTCTGTCTGTCGGTCTGTCGGTCTGTCTGTCGGTCGGTCGGTCGGTCTGTCTGTCGGTCGGTTGGTCGGTCGGACTGTCTGTCGGTCTGTCTGTCTGTCGGTCGGACTGTCTGTCTGTCGGTCGGTCTGTCTGTCGGTCGGTCTGTATGTCGGTCGGACTGTCTGTCGGTCTGTCTGTCGGTCGCACTGTCTGTCGGTCGGTCTGTCTGTCGGTCGGTCTGTCTGTCGGTCGGTCTGTCGGTCGGTCGGTCTGTCTGTCGGTCGGTCTGTATGTCGGTCGGTCTGTATGTCGGTCGGACTGTCTGTCGGTCGGTCTGTCTGTCGGTCGGTCTGTCTGTCGGTCGGACTGTCTGTCGGTCGGTCTGTCTGTCGGTCGGTCTGTATGTCGGTCGGACTGTCTGTCGGTCGGTCTGTCTGTCGGTCGGTCTGTCTGTCGGTCGGAATGTCTGTCGGTCGGTCTGTCTGTCGGTCGGTCTGTCTGTCGGTCGGTCTGTCGGTCGGTCGGACTGTCTGTCGGTCGGTCTGTATGTCGGTCGGTCTGTATGTCGGTCGGACTGTCTGTCGGTCGGTCTGTCTGTCGGTCGGTCTGTCTGTCGGTCGGACTGTCTGTCGGTCGGTCTGTCTGTCGGTCGGTCTGTCTGTCGGTCGGTCTGTCGGTCGGTCGGTCTGTCTGTCGGTCGGTCGGTCTGTCGGTCGGTCTGTATGTCGGTCGGACTGTCTGTCGGTCGGTCTGTCTGTCGGTCGGTCTGTCTGTCGGTCTGTCTGTCTGTCGGTCTGTCTGTCGGTCGGTCTGTCTGTCGGTCGGTCTGTCGGTCGGTCTGTCTGTCGGTCGGTCTGTCTGTCGGTCGGTCTGTCTGTCGGTCGGTCTGTCTGTCGGTCTGTCTGTCGGTCGGTCTGTCTGTCGGTCGGTCTGTCGGTCGGTCTGTCTGTCGGTCTGTCTGTCTGTCGGTCGGTCTGTCGGTCGGTCTGTCTGTCGGTCGGTCTGTCGGTCGGTCTGTCTGTCGGTCGGTCTGTCTGTCGGTCGGTCTGTCTGTCGGTCGGACTGTCTGTCGGTCGGTCTGTCTGTCGGTCGGACTGTCTGTCGGTCGGTCTGTCTGTCGGTCGGTCGGTCTGTCGGTCGGTCTGTCTGTCGGTCGGTCTGTCTGTCGGTCGGTCTGTCTGTCGGTCGGTCTGTCTGTCGGTCGACCAGTTTGATTCCGATCAATAATACTCGTCAACAAATTGACCGATTGCCTTGATATTTCACATGTGCATTGCCCATGGAAAGTAGATGACGCCTAATAAAATTGGAGTCAATAGATCAAATGTCGAGGTCACTGTCATAATAGCGGTAAAAATCGTTTCCAATCAATAACTCCTGAACGAATTTACCGGGCTTGATACTTCAGTAGATGACAGAAGATGACCTATTATAATTGGGGTCACTAGGTCGCTGTCACACTAAATGCAAAATCGTTTCCGTTCAATAACTCATCAACGAATCGACCGATTAGCTTGATACTTCACATGCGCATTGGCCTTGGATAGTAGATGAGCCCTTTTCAATTGGGGTCTCTTGGTCATAGGTCAAGGTCACTGTTAAAATAAGTGTGATGTATACGATCGATGACTTGTCAACGAATTGTCAAATTGGCTTGATACTTTACATGTGCTTTGGCCTTGGGCAGTAGATTTCCTCTATTGAAATTGGGGTCACTTGTTCAAAGCCCTGTTTGGTGGGTATAAATCTCCAATTGAGGAACTCGTGTGCTTTGTAAAGTTGGGGTTTTATACATTTACATCTAACGTCACAATTAATAAAAATGGATAAAACATTGCGTGTTCTTGTCAAGTTTTGTCTTTGTTATTTGATGATGTGTGTTTTGTTTAATTATCAAGTAATTAATTTTACAAAAATTCTTGTGTCGCTTAATACATCGATA
The DNA here is from genome assembly GCF_020536995.1 of Dreissena polymorpha. Classification (NCBI taxonomy): domain Eukaryota; kingdom Metazoa; phylum Mollusca; class Bivalvia; order Myida; family Dreissenidae; genus Dreissena; species Dreissena polymorpha. Next base: position 53,171,052 of record NC_068356.1, on the reverse strand, counting down.
TGTTGTTAATTCGACGACATTCATAATGTAGCAGACATAAATGTAACTGCTTTTTATGGATAATTTCGCGTGTTCCTTTTGTTCGCATTTTTCACATTGTTCACATCGATCTTATTTTACGATAAATTTAATGTAAGGGGCGTACTTTTCACGGAACTTGTCATGATTGGCTCTTAACATTCGAGCGCTAAGAAAGCCTTGCACCAAAGAGGCTTCAATTGTTGGGCCTTTCTTAGCATAATTAACGTCATCTCAACAATACATACCGAATACCTTCTAGTGGTCTCAAAAAATCGTATGCTTTTATGTTAACGAAAAAAAAAACGTAATATTTGGTTCAGACATATACAATTTTATATGCTATTTTTTACGGATAATGTTTTCAGTAATAAAAGTAAAACTGTTGCAAATGCATTTTTCTGTCTCGTTGTGTTATATTTTAAATATTCTTGCATTGTGTAAACCCCTAATCTTGATATTAAATAAAAATATATATTATATTCCTTTTAATCATGTATTCACAGATTTAAGCGAACATATTCAAATGACACTAATTTTTAGGAAGTACACAGGCGGTTTGATCGCCATTGTTTTGAGAAAAACAACTTTACGTGTACATTGTTCCCGCCTTTATCTTCCGTGATAGCAAAATCTGCAAAGCTGTGTGATGTTTGTATAAGAATATCGGTCACGGACAATGCATTGTACGAACCATAAAGTAATATTATAGAAGCAAACCATAATATCAAAGTAATACAATGCTATCATTAACGGCTTTTGCGGAAACAATATGAAAGCGAACACTCATAAGTAGCAGCATTAAGTCTTCTGACATTTACGTTATTGATCTTTATGGGAAATAGCTTTACACTGAATGAAGTTCATTCGAACCTGCCCATTCAAGCACTGATTAATACATCGTCAAAGGCCTCGTCTTAAAACAAACTGATCGCCATTTTCTTCCGCTACATCCTGGTCAGGCGCATAAGACACTTCATCTCCTGTTGACATACACAACAATGTTTGCGCCAATAGTCCGTCACATTTCTTAATTTCAAACAATATAGACTTTTCTTCCGAAATGCACACTGTGAGGTCGTATAAGGAGCTAGAACATCGTGCTAAAATTGTATCAACGTGGTCGTCTTCTGAAATGATTATAAAAGCACTTTCATGAAGTCTAATTTAACAAACACCATTTATTTAAACAAGTAAGTAATAATGGACATTGGTTGAGACAAGTATTTTTCGCCATTATACCCTGTATTCCTTGTATTAACTGTTTAAATTCCGCTCACTTATCAGCCATACCAGCAAGAAAGTAATTTGAGTTGATATTGTATTCACATTCGCTCTTCTTTCCTCATCTACACGCTACGAATTTTCTTAGTGGGAGCTGTAACTGTGTTTTTAAGTTATTGACTGTAAACCACTTATAAGAGAGCTGAAATGGTTGTAAAAAATTGTAATTGTTTATTGGCTCTTATTTAGACGAGCGACGAAATTTAGCGTTTGTATGCAACCTGGAGATTATCTGCCTACAAAATGTAACACCAGGTTTCATGACGACCCTGTGTAACCTATCGTAGTAAGAAAGCAGACAAGTTTAATCATACCTAGTTTTTTATTATAATGTTTTATGTGATTGAGCTGGTTATTGAGTTTTTAGGCCCATAAATAGTACTGCCAAATTGTGTAATGATCCATATTTTAACAAATATATATGCAATAAATTTAATTGATTTTTTCCTCAAGTTGATTAGATACATGTTCTTAAATAAACTGAATATGACTAGTGCTATTTTAATTATATGGTTTACATTCACTGCCCAAGGTCTCAATAAAAGAAAAAATAAACAAGACTGATTTTTGCAGTGAAAACCCCATTATTGTTGCATTAAAACGCCTTAATAGTGGGTAATTCGATAAACCGTTACATGAAGTTTGGTCTAGAACACCGATTTAACACCTTTAAAAAAAAAATAATTGTGAACAAAATGACATACGTATATATAACAAAACATTTGCGTTTATGGGTGATTACTTATTTTCTTGAACTGGCATTTGTAAAATGTCAAACTAATGGTTTATGTTATGTCAACATTCTAATGACATTGAATATGCTTCATAGACAGACCTCCATATGATATGTACATCGTATGACGATAGAAAGAAGAAATTTTCGTAAAGCATGTAACTTGGTAAAATAACCTCTCTACAAAATCAACCCAGTGTTTATGAACAGTTTGACCGCGTATCTAGTTTTAGTGTCCACTATATTAACATATATCGATGTGTTGCGTCAGTTAATATCTTGAAGTTTGTGGTGGCATAAATCTACATTAAATTAACTGATCATTTTCATACAAAATTGACAAAATTCCCGACTACTTTCAAATTATAAACGAAAATGTGTTTTGTTTGCGAAAGTTTTTTTCAACTTCTCTCAGGTCTTCTTATTTAGTGCATTGATCAATATTTTGAGTGAGTGTTAAAACGTTGGTGCATTATATTTCCTTTTCATAAAAAGTAATGCTGTTGTAGATTTTTATTTCAAAAAAAGGCTAAGCTTGTAAATAATTATTAACTCATTAAAAATAACTACCGTCGAATACCTCTACATAACAGATCCTCTTACCTTTCAGAAATTGAAATTCGGAACATTTTATAATAATGTCAACAATTGGTCTCCTTATTAAATCTTAACGGTCGTTCAAATCTTAAATAGTAAAAAACAATTTGAAAATACCAATTACTCGAGACAACTAGCAACACATTATGGTGTTTATTCTTCGAGAAAATTAAACAATTATCATGATAATCTTTCGAAAACAAATAATAACAATAATTATCTACTACCGTCTGTGAATCTGCAGACAAGCAAGAACGTAAGGCGTTCTGAGTTTTTTTTGTTATTTATTCCTCTAAACGCCAAAGTCAGAAGCCATTATGCTAGCTAGATTACATCACAAAACCTAAACACAAAGGAACGTGTAATGTTTTATTTAAATTTGACAGACAATCGGTCGGATATTAGCATACAGTATCAACTTAAAGATTTATAAACACATAAAAGTTTCACACATTCATTCGATTTGTACTAGATAACGATATGTATTTTATTTTGGCGGATAAATTTTCTTGCGAAAATTTCTTGTGGCGGAAAAAATCAAGTAGCTGACAGTCTCCTTTTGGTAGGCACATGTTTTGGAAATTTCAATATTATAATAATTTGAGGGTGCTAGTTTTGTGTGGCCAGTTGTCTTAGGATTGCTGAGTATAAATCCATACTTGGGTGGTTACCTTCTGATTATTACAAAAAAAAAGTTTATTACAAAAATAGTTTTTTGTGAAGATGGGTTTTGCTCGGATATAGGTAACTCACAGCTCTTATTTGGCTTTTATTTGGATAGTTAGTCACTTTGCGGAATTGCTTTACATTGCGGATTTGCATATTGCGGAATTGCTTTACATTGCGGAACTTTGCCGATTTGGATAACATTGCGATTACATTCAGATTTGGATAACATTGCGATTAATGTTGCGGCTTTGCTCACTATTGCTTATAATAACTTTGCATGAACTGTCAGCTACTTAAAATCAGGAAGGCCACTTCGAGTAATCATTCCTGATTTAAATGTAGTTTCGTATCTTTGATGTTGTGGCTCATTTTCTCCGACTAAAATTGTGTTCTTACTGAAAAGTTTAATCATTTTTACCTAGTTCATATGTTCTAGTCATTTGTTATTGCAAAGGAAAGGTTAAATAAAGAAATTATTTTATTTTGTGTTATTCGAAATTCATATACTAAAATAATGCTGAACTTAAAAACCAAGCGTTTCAGAATTAAATCTAGGACATATTTTCACGTTTTAATTTTGTTAACAAACAGATATACTGCTATGATATTCTAATATAAAGAGCTTACTGTGTAAAGAATTGCATCAAATCCTCTATATGTTTTAATTAAATCGCCATCAATCGTCGGCATCGTTTGCTTTTTAGTTTCAAGGAAAAACATCTTGTGTATATGTTCACGCCTATAGGTTGTGTTCTGCAATAGTGTCATTCATGTTTGCAGCGTCATGTTACAATTGTCATTATTACATTATTAAACACACACACGAATGCACGCGCGCGCAAAAATGCACTGGATATATGATGAGTGATATCTAACAATAATTTAAAATGAAATGCCATTCATTCGTGTTTGAGTGTTGCCATTTACTTGGTGGAGCTGGTTTGAAAAATACAATAAATGGCTTTTTTAAGACCCCTCATGCTATGGTAGAAATGCCTATGTGGCAAATGTTTCGGTATAAATAATTAACAAAGTAAATTAAAAATTATTTGACATTTCAAATAAAGAACACATTTGTATATGTTATTTCTTTACGAATTATTATTCCGTTGTGTATTTTCCTGTTTCATTGTTGTTTATTTTGCAAATATTCACATTGTAAAAGCCCCGTTATTATGATAAAAATAATAACATATATTATTATCGTTTTATTCGTTTATTTGCAGAATTAACAAAAATACTCAAATGAAACAAAATGTTTAGAACTGTGGTATGTTTGCGGTAAATTTGAGAATGACAACTTTACGTTAACATTTTTCTTGATGTGAATCATATTTGTTAGCAAAATCTGTACAACATTATACTCCTTGATGTTTTTATAATGTTTTTTTCACGGGTGATACGTTTTAAGAAACATAGACTTACATAATAGTAGAAAAATATATTTTCAAAATAATGCAATGGTATCACGGACACAGTGTGAAAGCGAACACAACAATTCATTTGTAGTCGCATTAAGTCGCCCGAACTTGCACGTTATTGTTACTTATGGCACATAGATTTACACTGAATGAAATTAATTCGACCCTGTCCATTTAAGCAATGATTAATACATCGTCCCAGGCCTCTTTTCACAACAAACTGATCGCCATTTTCTTCCGCTTCATTCTGCCCATACGCATAAGACACTTCATCTCCGGTAGACAGACACAACAATGTTTGCGCCAATAGCCCGTCACATTTTTTAATTTCGAACAAAATATACTTTTCTTTCGCCATGCACACAGTGAGGTCGTATAAGGAGCTGGAACATCGTACTAAAGTTGTTTCAACGTGGTCGTCTTCTGAAATGATTATACACGCATTTTCAAGAAGTCTAAGAAACAAACGCTAGTCATTTAAAAAGAACGTAATAGTGCACATTGCGTGAGACCGATACTTTTCGCCGTGTATACCCTTTATTATTTATATTAATTGTTTAAATTACGATCAAAACCCAGCCATATCATCAAGACATTGATCAGCGTGTATATCGTACCAATATTCGCTAATCCTCGAGACCTTACTCGCTGCGAATTTTATTATAATAAACTGTAATGTTGTGATAGTGTTATTTACTGTAAACCGCCTATAAGAGAGCAGAAAGCATTAATTTTGCAAAATTATACCAATTAATTGGCCTTTATTAAGACATGCGTCATGCAATTTAGTTGTGTATGCAACTTGGTTGAAATTATCTGCCTACAAATAGTACCCCCAAGTTTCATGACGATCCGATTGAAAGTAACGAGTTAAAAAAGCTGACACGTTAAATATGCCTTCAATTTATTATAATGCTTACAGTGACCTAGCTGGTTATCAAACTTGGCCGAAATATTATGCCAACTAGGGTAATTCCAAGTTACATGATGATCCGATTTAAACGCTTCTAATTACTGAGCCGACGTCGTTCGACTGGGCCGCCCTCACTTGTATTCCCATAATGCGCTCTATTTTAAAAAATAAGAACAACTCAACTTGTATGTTCATTTAAATCTTTGTTTCACCGCCAATGATCTACATCGGATACTGTTTGATTCGTAAAGTCATTACTTTGTAGAGCCATACACTGTGTCCATGACATTTGTAGTCATAGACGCACTGTTTTGTAAGTGGTGTCTATTTAGCATTTAAAACCATCATTACGTTTCGTCACCAAAATTTAGCTCGCACCAATTCGCAAAAGGCTTCTCTGGTGTGTTTGTTATTATTTATGCAACGAGCGTTTGGTATATACACGCGGCATTTCATAAACAGAAATTGTCAATCAGAAAAGTGTGTGGTACGCAGGTCGTACATATGGCATTAACTGAATTGAATTAACAAAAGTATCGTATGCTCAATAAATGGTAAATTGGTAATCATACTCATAGTAAATAGTTTTATTTAATGTGCATGTTAATGATAATATTGATGAATCATAGTACAGGGACAAGCTATTTAAAGTTTCTGTTGAAGTGATATGAACAGAACGGATACACTTTTTTATACATCAATATCGCATTTTTACCTGATGGCCTCAAAAATGTGGGCTTTGCGGATGACATCACCATAAAACTAGCAGTCACAATAAATAGGAGTTCCATATTGAAGAAAAGAGGATGCATTATCAGTTAATTGGTGAATTCTGAAAAAAAGAAGTAATATTTTGTTCAGATTTTAAATAGTTTTTAATCTATAAAACTAAATAATCGCAAGTCGCGCTAGTTTATATGTTGTGTAAACCATTTTGTTGTTTTTCCGAAGTATTCTACTCTATAATCTTTTTTGATCAAAGTATTTACAAGTAAAATATTTTCTACAAGAAAATAACATGTATAACATAGCCAGATGAAAACCTATGATACGTAGGTTGTTGGCTCAAAATAAATTTAAAATCTAAATTAATATATCGTTCAATCATGCTAAGTAAACCAGCTCGACATTAATTTAATTGTATACAATAGTAATCGAAATGACAATACTCCATGTGCTTTACACTTTCCTTGTGTTTTTAGCTTTTCGTTTAAATGGCTAATTTTCGTAATCATTACACACGTCAATTTATACAACGGTGTTCATGGTATGTGTGCATTCTTCTTCAATATAATTTCAAATAGGCACAGATCATCATTGATATGTAAAAACTAATTGAAACCTATGACATAGTCTCTGAAATATGTACAATTCTAGTTTTATGTATTAAACATTTTTTTATAGATTTAAAAACGAAGCGAACACTATATATCTGATTCAATGTTAAAGTTACAACTATTTAGAAACATATCACGTTCTTATTGTTACTATGTTTCTTGTTAAACGATCCACTTAAATATACAGATATGTTAAAACATTCACTCAAATAATAGTTTATATAGTAATAGACAACTTACCCCAGCATTTTATTTCCAAAATATAAGCTTTTCAAAAACGGTGCAATAAAAATTGTACTTATATTCGTAACTAAACAAATCCGGCTGCTGTCACGAAAGAACGAGTGAAACTTTTGATTCACTAGAGACTGCCTGTTTATATAGGTCGGTGTTTCATCAAAACTAAAATTGAACATTTTAATTTGAATAATCAGTTTCGCCTCAGTGCGTCCGTAGCAACCGGAAACAATGGCTGACGATACGGCCTAGCAACACACTGATACACACTTCCGGAGTTAATAAATACCAAACCGATTCCGCGTACACGGCAATGGAATTAGTAAAATTTAGCCTAATCAATTAGCAAATGGCAATTGCTGTGTTCAGAAATGATTAAAATCGTCGGGATGTGAAGTTTATTGTGCTGAAAGGATTGAGCACGCCATGTTGTTTGTTGCTGGATTAATTCGAACTTTGGACGGATTATCAGAAACTAGTCGACGTCAAGTTTTACCTTATTATTCATCCCACATAGTTATACGTGTTGAAATTATATGTTGGTGCAAACAGTAAAAATTCTCATAACAATAAAATAAAAGGAAATATGCCGCCAGATTTAACGTGAACGTCCAAAGACCATTACGCATTTACAAAAACATTTCAAATGTAAACACTTGTGGCGGAGGATTGCCTTATTTTATTTTTATTACATGTTTGCTCACAGCAAGCCCTCTTTTAAACAGCTGACTGGTAATTATGTTCCGGAGTTGTTCAATATCAAACAACTAACAAACCACAACATCATTAACCCATTTTTACCAAGTGGATTCTCCCATCCTTCTAAATTAGATCAATTTATATCCAAAATTAGGAATGTCTAGTATATTTATTTCTATATTCAGAATATTTCTTACAGAAATTCCTTTAAGCAAACAGCGTAGACGTAGATGAAACGCCGAATGATGCGGCGTCTCATTTGGCTCTACGCTGTTTGCCAATGCTTTTTTCTAGACGCTAGGCACAAATGGGTTAAAACGCCATGATAGTGGCACGTACAGTACCTGAAAATGACAGTTGTTGGTTATAAATAAAGCAAGGAGTACTTAAATCATACGACACAAGCACACAACATCGTGTTAGAATTATCGTATCTGAAGTATTATGAAAGGAATTAACGCGAACTGCATCATTATGCACAGGTAAACCAGAATAATTATTATACAAAGTTAGTGAATTGAAGTACTTTAAGAAATGTGTTGGTAACTTATGTATGCTGCCACATAAAGAGCTCCGCTTAGTTTAACTATTTACATTATATAATTAAAATTGCATGCAGGATATTAATTGTTTATTTATCAATCCCGTTAGTTCATATCCGTTTATTAAGCATTTGAGAATACAACACGCGTTCAACTAGTCAGCAATATGTCATAAATGGCAAATTGTGTCACTGTATTATACTGAAAGCAAATGCAAGGGATATGTGATTCTTCAGCGTCCCAGAGTGGCAGCGTCTTTTTTAAAATATGGCTTTGACAAAAATACCAATATGACAAATAATACACCATGATATTTAAATATATCAGAAATACAAGAAGATCAGTGTGTTCGCGATTATATAAGAAAATGCATACTGAGATAAAAGTCGTTTAATGGGATGAGAGCTGTTCGATTTGCCCTTGATATTTATACATGTGTACGTCACTATTGTAATAATTCTATATTACGTATTAAGTATGAATTATTTAATTTATTTATTAACCATTTGCTGTAAAGGTTTATTAATTGTATTAAGCTTGATGTCGCACCTTGATTTTGTTTCAGATGTTCTGTTAAATTTCTTATTGTGTATTGCTTTATATGTTTTGACCCTATGAATATGTCCCAAAGAGCAGTCATGTAAACAAATATGATTTAAATTGAAGTATTCATAATGTTATACCGTTATCCCTTTTAACGGGCATTACGAAAATGTATGTGTTTCGTGTGTGATGTTTATGTTGTTCCTTGTAGATTAAATACATGTAAAATAATAATTACAAAGCAAAAAGTAATTGGTTATATTAAAATCAATGTATTTCAAAACAACATTTCATCCTTAAAATCGTGCTGAAAGTTGTGTTTTAGATGTAACAAATAACTCTAACAAATGAAAAAAGGTACAATAATAATTTCTCCCCTCTCAACTTTAAATACCGATGTTTTGTTGGATAAACTACGACATTTACAGACGAGTAAATCTGACAGTTAAAATACGTAAAACAAAACATTGGCCTCGATTATATTTAGTTGTCTGATCGACTCTAATTGACTCCAACGATATGAGCATCACTAACACGCATTTCGTTTCACGTTCATAAAACGAACGGCGCAGTTCGTGGTTGATTTGTTTTCTCGATAACGATGGCATGGAACAAACCGGAACCAATTACTGTTGTATAGCCTGAGCTTTCAGTTAAGTGGGCTATTACCATCGTCGGATAGCCACGTTAGGTCCATTTTACTTCTTTCAATTTAATGAAATGGGTATTCCACGATAATGTATCGCTTGAAATAAATGTTTCCTGTCATCTTAAAACTAGAGGTTATGTTTTTTCTTTTGATATATCTTAGATATATCTTATATGTTATCTTTATTTTTGGAGAACATGTTATGTTGGAAACAAATGCTTTCTGATTAACATTAACACGTATGCTTTAATACACGCTGTAATGCGGATACTTCGGTAACAGATGGAACTTCGATGACAGAGAACAACAAAAGCCACGCGCGAGTAATAAGTTCCTCAGTTTTTTTCAAAAGTTATGTCCTAAAGATTAGTTTTTGGGACAAGACACATGATCGAGTTGATAAATGTTGTATCCCTTTGTATTGGGAAGAAAGAAATACGATAAAATGGTAGATTCGTGCCCCAACAACAGAAAGTTCGATCAAAAACAGCATGAACGGGGTGAACAGTAAACATTTCAACACAATAAAACTATTTATAAATATTGCAAGAAATTGTTTGTTATTCCAGCATGTGGAGTAATCAATGTGCTTCAAATACTGAAATTGTGATAGTATTCAATGAACTATAAACGAAGATAGAGCAATTTTTTAATAGGTTATTGAAGTTGCGGTTACTTTGATTCCCGACATAGGGAACTTCGGATAACAGAGACTTTTAACAAATTGGGCTCTCTGATAACCAAGTTTTATCTTGTACATGAAATGCATTTATGTAAATTATGGCTATTTAACCAAACATTTTGAAGAACGAATCAATTTGAATAGTCAAGCGAGACACATTGGGAATCTATGCATAACGTAATTACATACACATGTGAAATGTAACCAATGGCGTTGTTTGTTTTCAAAAATTTCATTAACATTAATTTATACAATTAATATTATAAGTGCAATTTCTAAATAAGATCCAAACGCTTATTTCTGAAGTAATATATTTCGAGTGACAACCGGAAATAATTTTCTACATAATGAACTTGGTTTTTGGTGGTAACTTGAGATTCAGAGAGATGAAAATACAACGGATCATGTGGATTAACACGATTGTGTTTAATTTTAATCATAGCAAGCCTCTAGATAGCGGGAGTAAAGGGATCCTAAAGCGGCAAATACACATTTGTTCTTCATAAAATCCTGTGTAAAGTAACACTATACTTGGTGAATAAGATGCCAATACAAAACTGTCGCTACTTGCATTAAAACCGCGCATTAATTAAAGCGAGATTATATAGAATATTTTGTCAAATATTTATGAATTTATATAAAATGTGTAAAATAACCTATTATTTATATATTTTATATATTTTTATATATTATTTTATTATTTATTTATATATTTATTATTTATTATTTATTTATATATTTTTGTTATTTTATATATTTATATTTCAATATAAATTAAAATAAAAGTTAAGCAGAACGTGTGTAGAAAAAATGAGAAATAAGCGATTATTTAATTATTTAATTCAGAAATCGAAATGTTCAGTCGAATTCACCAGCATGTATATCATGCATGTACGATGTGAATCTAAATTTAGTTTAACGGTTCATTTTAAATTCCTGCAACGATATATGTTCATACGACGCACGGACAATAACTTTGATTCTAATAAAAAGACGAATGCAGGTGATTGTAGGAAAATATGAACGAAATATCATCGTTATTATCGGCTCGGGCGCTAATTTGTCTTTGCTGCATTTTATGAACATCGTCCTCAGAATATAATTTGTATTGCCTAGTGTGTGTTATTGCATTTTATCAATATATTACAATTTAACACATGTACACAAACGTATAATCTCGCTTTAATAAACTAGACTAACAAGTATATACTGGTAAACACTGATGAGGACAGCGATTTAGAGTTAACAATGCGGTATACATGTGTCTACATGATTGTCACATCTTGTTTTAAAAATAAAAAAAACAACATGACAAAAAATTAGAAACAATACAAACAATCATGCTTAATTGCATTTTAACATTATTTCAGTAAAATCATATTGAGCTGACTAAGTGAAAAATAACACAAAGTAATTAAAGGGGCCTTTTCACGTTTTGGTAAATTGACAACATTTAAAAAAAATGTTTCAGATTCGCAAATGTTCGTAGTAGTTAAGATATATTTTAGGAAACAGTAATACTGAACAGTTACCATGCTCTACAATATCAATTATATGCATCTTTTTACGATAAAAAACCGATTTCCTCAAATACGTTGGTAAACTTTAATGTAACGTGTTGAAACATTAATGGACATATTGATCTTTTATTTGGAAGAGTTGGCACGTTCTTGATTTAATTTACAAGTATTTTTATTTTGTTGAAATATGTACTGATCCTCTACACTGTGAATGAACAAAAACTGTCACGTGACCACAAAAGTCAACGTCAGTAGTCATTTTATGACAACAAACAGCCGCGCAAGGTAATTTTTTTTCAAATATCTTTGCTGATCATCCTCTGATTTCATACGACCTAGTGCAGGCAATATGGCATGCATATAGCTTCTATCGGTATATCACGCGTTTTGTGCGATGCTCTGGTTTTCGAGAACACTTCGTCGCAATTTTTCATTTAAGATGCAAACGTCAGTAGTAAAATTACAAAGAGTCAGTGTTCTCGAAAATTAACGATCACAGAACTGTCTATGCTTTACCGGACGAACATATATTACATATATCTATGCATCAACAAACAAAAATATCTACCAGGTATTAAATAAACGTTTAAAGAGTGAAAACAAATATGGCAAACGTCAGTAGTACGTTTAGGAATGGCAAACATCAGTAGCATAAATATGCAAACGGCAGTATCCGAATAAATGCAAGCGTTTAATTATTGAAAAACTATTTAATATATATTATTTCTTTCACAAACATATATAAATTGGCAGAAACGGACACATATTACCTTGATATACACATCCTGTGTATACAATACTATGTGTTATGTGTTAATAAATAACAAACACCGTTGTTTAATCATGACATGAAATCAGATATGAAATAATGTGTGTGTCTATTCAGCGGCGATGTGTTTTATTTTGAGAGTAATGGCTAACAAATTGTCCATTCGTCTCTAACAGGGCTCGTGTTTCGTTTTTCTTCATGACAATAATACACTTATTGATATTCGTTGCCTTAATAATGATAATACTATCCAAATTCTATGCCTACAATATCCATCATATAAATATATCCAATAACTGAAGCACATTCTTTTCACGCTAACAATTCAAGATGGCTGAAAATTCAGTTGCAATCGGGTTTGCCCGCATGCGCATCGAAAGTCTTATTATACTTTTGCCTCAATATAAGAGCATTTGAGTTTTTGGATGGCCGTGGACCATCCATCAACAGCTACACGGTGCTGAAGGACACTGTCCTTGGCTTGTTTATAGGTCCACGGGCGTAGATGTTAGTAGTTTTTGTATTGTTGTGTATCGGTTGGATCGTGAGGGGCACTGTGGGAGAAAAAGGACATGTTCTACCATGGCATTTAAAATGACATTTAATAAACACTGATATTTTCTGGTCACACTTATATGATTGTTAAGCATAAGCACATTTTTGAATTACAGTTCATTAGAGGAATCCAGTTACGTCCTATATATACGTAATTATAGTTTAATAGGGAAAGTGACCAACATACAGGAAACACAAACATCATGTTAAATTTTAACAAATATGTATGAGTCGCGTTTTGAGAAAATCGGGCATAATGCATGTGCGTAAAGTGTCGTCCCAGATTCCGCACAGGCTGATCAGGGACGACGCTTTCCGCTTGAATGGTATTTTTCGTTTACAGGAAGTCCTGTTTTACCATCTAGTAAAAGCGGAAAGTGCCGTCCCTGATAAGCCTGTGCGGACTGTACAGGCTAATCTGGAACGACACTTTACGCACATGCATTTTGTCCTGTTTTCTCAAAACGCGACTCGTATATATTTTGAGTACGATGAACTTTAAGAATTAAAAAAACTTTAGCGCATGCTGTCTCACAAAGAGCGGAAAATATGTCAATGTAATATCAATTTAACAAATTCGTAATTAAACATGTATTTATTAAATTCCTGACTTATGATGGCTATTTTTATGTTGTTAATGCAGTTGTGTAACGCTAAACTTTAAATGTATTGCTAGTTGCTTTGTGTATTACTTACTGTTTGTTACAAACTGCTTTATAGTGTGTTCATAATTATAGCCACTGCTTGGTATTTAATAGAACATAAAGCGTTTATAATGTATTGTCATGTAAATCCTTTTTGATAAGAAAGATTTTAGATAATAATTATAGACACTGTAAGTACAATGGCATTTGTGAAAACGTTTGTTAACATCGTTTCAAAATGAGAAATAAAATGGTAATGCTATTGATATGTATTATTTTTGTTGCATATATTTATTTGTTAGTGTGATGATATAAGGGGAATTTTAAATAAATGTTTTTTTTTAAACTTCTTGTTCGATGTTGGGATACAAGCTCCAAGCCGATGAAAGGCCCTACAACTTTATAATAACCGTTCAAACCCCTCAAATTTATTAATGCGTGTGGTGTGTGCACGTGCGTGTGTGCGTGTGCGCGTGTGTGCGGGTGCGCATGTACGTGTGTGTGTGTGTTTACGTGTGCGTTGGTTTTCCTAACACACCGAGGTAGTTCATTGGAAAACACGCGCACTTACTGAGATTCCGAAAACTACCGAGGTACTTTTTCCCATAACCTCGGTATGTGTTTCTCGTATAAAGCGTAAACAGATATATAGTGTGTTCTATTGGGGAGGGGGGGGGGGGTAGGGGGATACCTCGAAATAACGTTGTTCTGCCGGTGTACCTCGGTAAGGGTGGGTACAACGTTATGTTGTCTGTATATCGGTGTGTGGACCTCGGATGTATATTAACAGACAGACGGACACACAAACACACACACATACCTCGGTCTGTGTACCTCTGAATGTTAGAAATACCGGTGTGTGCGCGCGTGCGGGTGTGTGTGTGTGTGTGTGTGTGTGCGTGCATGCCTTTGGGCGTGTATGCGTGCGTTCGTGCGTGTGTGATATTGATAAATAATAATCTGATCTTGAAGTGGATATTTGTTGCAACCATTTGTAAAACAATAGTAGAGGACTCATGCTTACACATGCTAGATTGTTTTTCTTGACTTATTATACATCAACAACTTTGACAGTACCCATTTAAAGGATATAACATTAATCCAGAATGTTTTGATTCAAAATCTTTAAGATTAATCGATTTCGTTTAAGGTACCGCTACTTAAAATCGAGCAAAAAAACAACAACATCGTATTGTAGATCCTGAATATGTTGACGTCCAACACGCTAAACTAATTGGAGTTTTGTGTAGTGTCCCTTATTTTGAAACGCCCTCTTTAAAGATCAAGGTCGTGTAGAGTATATAAAAAACGAGTGCGTATTCAGGCTACGTCAGTCTTTACGGATCCATTGAATGACAAAGATGAATAAGCTGATACTTTCAGTATTTGTCGTTGTGTGCGTGGCGGTCGTCAGTGCCAAAGGTAAGCAACATTGTATTTGTGAAATAAGTTGACATGGTTAAGTGTTCATTAGACGGTATACAACGACTAGCGTTATGATTAAAAAACTGTGTTTGTCAGCCGATCAAAAAGGGCTTAGAATTCTAATGCGTCTAGTTTTTATGGTAGAATATCCGACCAATATATGTTTAGTTCTAAGCAAATGAAATATCTGATATTTCTAAAGATGATTTTAACAACAACATTTTGTGTTGTGTTTAATATTCCGTTTGACTCAGTATCGCAGACGAAAAAGAGATTTTTGTGATTCTGTCCATGACGTTATCATCAAAATGTTCAATGAAAAATGCATCATGAACATCTGTTGTTATCTATTTTCTTAAATATTAGTTTTTGTCTCAATATAGGAATTTTTTATGTCAAACATATCATAATTTAGGCGTTCGTGTTGCCATCTTAACACATCATTTATTTCAAATATTCAGTATTAAATGTACAGTGTATCATTCTAGCACCAGTGTCAATTCAGTACTCAGCAGGTTTCTTTTGTAACTCAAATACATATCAACATTCCTTCCTCGTGATGCAGTTCGCCATTTGGCTCCCCAGTACGTATCAGCATATTTTCCTCATGGCAAAATTTGCCTCTTCTAAACTACTTGAATGTTTATCAGTATGTCATTTATATTTGTTTAACAACGTTCTTTGTATTACAGATTTTAACGCGGAATATGTCCGCTACGACATCGATGATGACCAGTTGGGCAGTCTGCAGTGGCCAAAGGACTGTAAGAGACGCACCCTGATGAACTACGCCAGGCATTGCCTTCTTACGGTCTCAATAAGATGGAATGGCGTCCGTGTCAGGGTAAATATTCTGCAATATGGCATACAGTATTAGTAGTCACCATGTTCATAAAATGTATCATAATTCTAATAAGAAAAGAAGTGTATGTTGCGTGAAATGTTAAGGTACTCAACTTTCACCAACTTGTTTCTTTTTTTGTAGGACCCAGCATCTAAAAGGAAAATCACAAGGATTCCGGGATAGTCTTCAACAATCAACGGTGCCGTGATATCATCGGCGCTTTGACAGCCCGCTGTGAAGGTACAACAACCACCTACAGACCTACCACTACTGGTGCTTCCTACAACGGCGAAGAAGATTACCAGTAGACCGAAACACATAGAAGAGATGCGCAGAACACATTTGACAACCAATATATGACCTCGAGTCATCAGGAAATAATTATTAAAACATTATAAAAATACGATTTATTATAAAACATTCATCCACACGGCATGATTAAATAAAGACCGTGCTCTGTGAAAAGGGGGTTTAATGCATGTGCAATCCGCACAGGCTAATCAGGAACGACACTTTCCGCTTCTATTGCATTTTGCGTTTTAAGTTACTTCTTAGCAAAAATCTAGTTTAGATGGAAAGTGTTGTCCCTGATAAGCCTGTGCGGACTGCAAGGCTTATCGGGCACGACACTTTACGCATGCATTAAACCCCTTTTTCACAGAGCACGGTCCATATTGAGAAAGGTGTGTAATGTGTATAAGCCACTTGAACAATCAAATCATTTCTGCAGCAATCATTGTCTAGGCGTGCATCCGTTGAAATTAAATGTCTACGTATCGGACAAACCATGGATCACTTTATAAACTTATACTAACATAGAGTCTCGGTAGTATATATATACTTAATCGATCCAAGGAAGTAGAGAATTATATTTGTTAACCAAAATTTCATATTAATACCCTTTGCTATGATTACTTTTTAAAATAAACTGCTAACTTAATTAAATAACAGTAGAAATATTGCATTTTTGTAATCGTTGAATAATCAATTTAGTTTTACATATGTTTCTTATGGAAAACGCTGCAATTTATCCAATTGAAAAATGTACTTATATGTAAAATAAGTAATAATAATTAAATAAAGCCAAATTTTAATTGATATTCGTGTCTATTTGTCCCAATACATTTTGTTAACAAAATGTGTTGGTCCCCAATTAATTTAGGTATGGAAGTTTGATAAGCCCAATTTTCACGTAACAATAAGACAGTGGAATGTGTTCTCTACTTAACCCTTTCCCACTCAGAGGCAAAGTGAAAATGGCTATGTGTAAACAGCATTAAACCAGAACAGGCTGCGAGTAACTCGCAGCTTTTTCAGGTTTTATGCAGTTTGCTGCTCATCAGTATCTAAGGGTTAGAAAGGTCTTAACACGTAAAATACGTATCTAAAATACGTATCCGCACATGCTAATCAAGAACGACACTCTCCGCTTTAATGATATAATTTGTTTGAACAAAGTCTCTTTTTAGCATAAATCGAGTTTTATAGGAAAGTATCGTCTCTGATTAGCCTGTATGGACTTCACAGGCTAATCTGGGACGACACTTCACGCACATGCATTTAAGACTCTTTTTCACAGACAGAGGCTCAAATATCAACTTCATTTCTTCTTGTGGAGAGGATTTTCGAGCGTGCATCATATAGTACTTATACTTGATCATAATTATGTATCTCAGCCAAGAATGGACATTGAATTGTTCATCCGAATGAACTCACAAATATACACTCAACACCTGTCTCATTGGTCATCTTTATTATAAAATTTTATGAAGTTTAGGAACTGGTCGGCATATGCAATTTCCAGACCTTGATTCACATAAAACATTCTTAATAAGATTAAACACTTTGATATGACAGGCCTACCTGCTCTACCGATTTATCATATTTTGTTAGTGTCGTTACATTGTGAAATATTCTGTCCAAAAATTTTGAGGTACGAAACAAAATGGGCCGTGCTCTGTGAAAAAGGGGTTTAATGAATGTGCGTGAAGTGTCGTCACAGATTAACCTGTGCAGTCCGCACAGGCTAATCAGGGACGAAACTTTCCACATTTACTAGAATTTTGATAAGAAGATACTTTCTTAAAAATATCATTAAAGCGAAAGTGTCGTCCCTGATTAGCCTGTGCGGACTGCACATGATAATCTGGGACGGCACTTTACGCACATGCATTAACCCCCTTTTCACACAGCCCCCCCTCCCCAATTATTTTGCTAGATAGATAGAAAGACTTTTAGCGTGTCGAAAAAGGACTTGGCAAACAGCGTAAACCCAGATGAGACGCCGCATAATGCGGCGTCTCATCTGGGTCTGCGCTGTTTGCTTAAAGGAATTTATGTAAGAAATATTCTAAATATAGAAATAAATGTACTAGACAACCCTAATTTTGGAAATAAATTAATCCAATTTAGAAGGATGGGAGAGTCCACAAGGCATAAATGGGTTAATTATTTTTGTTCTTAAAGTGAATACTTTAATACATGAAGCTTACAACCTTAATACAGGACATAACTATTGAGCCTGTTTGTAAACAGCAATTAACTTATGATTTTCATTAGAGATATACAATTTCTATAATAGTTGAAACGGAACAAAGCACTTTTCTCCCATTTTAGCGAATCCTTTTCATCCAGGACGTCGAGAAAAAACATACAGCCAAAAGACACCACAAAACACCACAACTTATCATTACTTATATTTAATTTAATGTCGATGGGTTTTGCAGAGGTCAACGAAAATAGGAACATATATTGACAAACATCATGTCCATTAATTGGGCAGTTTCACTATTGTATACATGTACAAACTTTGAGGATAAACATTTATCAAACTGATGTTTTAGTTTCACCGCACATATGACCAGCTTCTCTTGCAATGGCATCGACGTATGCACAAATCAATATGCAATAACCATGTCGTAACCATGTTGCAGTTGATGTACAACACTACACTACACCACGACTGCATTTGACAAAAGTATCGAAGTTTTACTCACATACTCGAAGGTGGTTTCGAGGTGACGGAAATGTACGAAATTAGGCGATTTTACACGAAGTTCATGACAAGTTTTTATCATTAAAGGCATTGACCAAATTACGACATTGTTTGACGTTTACGATAAAGGCGTTCATGAAGATGAACACGATTCTGTAACATCACTCTTACGACATGGATACACGTATGTTATGGCCATTAAACTGTTGAATGTATACTAAATACACATTTTGTGTTGTTATCATATGAATGCAATGTAATTTTCTGCATTATATGTATGAGCGATGGAGGACATATCATGTAAAATGCATGATGCCTGATTACATTCCGTGGGAGTAACTTTGTATGTTTATTAGCAATACAATTAAACTCAGTTGCAAAACCACGATATATTATTGGTTTTGTATGCTTCCTGTAAGAATGTAGGCGCCATTTCGCTTTTCGGATGCCTTATTGAATATCTATACTACTAAAGTGTGTCTTATAAACGTAAAGCCTTTAAATCGCTTTATTACATAGTCAATATTACATCTGTCAAGAGATAAGTATTATCATTTGAGCAACTTTTCTTTACTAAATATAATATACCTATAGATAAAACATGAAAGTTTAAGAATATAAATACGTCATATTTAACAATTTCTACGAATCGGATAATCAGAGTTGCCGATTTCATCTTAAATGTTAGAATGTAAATAAAAAGTGTTTTCCAAATATTTAATATGTGGCGCTTGGGTGCAAATAAATACAAAGTCGTGATTTCACGTTATCGGCACTGTACAATGGTAAAATCAATACACGCACTTTTCATGGAATTCCAGACGTTTCGCCCCCAAGTCTTTTTGCCCCCTAGTTATTTCGCCCCAAAGACGTTTCGGCCCTGGTCGTTTCACCCCCAATTTTAATTTGAATAAGAGGATTTTAATCAGGTCACTAATTTAACGCAGTATAAAGAAGTAACGAAAAATCAAAAAAGATTGTTTTTCTATTTTATTAATTAATTTATCTGACATAAAATAACTTAAAATAACCGTATAAAACAACATGATGGACACATACGATAATTCAGTACTAAACGACAATGAAAGCATTTTTTATTGTTAGAAGCAATCAACATGAAGAAAAGTCCATAGTTTCCCGAAAGCGTCTATTTACACAGACATTAAGTTATCTACGTCTCTGATTTACAATAACGTGTGTGGTATATTTTAGTAAATCAGTAAAATAAGATTTATTTACTTATTAAAACTGTTTAAAATGGACATACAACTAATTAACACAAATGGACATCAACCAATTTAGTATATAATATATATATATATATATATATATATATATATATATATATATATATATATATATATATATATATATATATAAAATGAAGTAACGAAAAAATCAACAACAAAAAATGTTCTATTGTATTAATTTATTTATCTGACATAAAATAACTTAAAATAACAGTATAAAACAACATGATGGACACATACGATAATTCAGTACTAAATGACAATGAAAGCATCTTTATTGTTAGAAGCAATCAACATGAAGAAAAGTCCATAGTTTCCCGAAAGCACGCAGGTAGTGGGTTAGCCTACTGGGTATAAGCGATGCAGCGTAAATTACTCCATGTCTGGCGGTCCATAGAGTTTTGCGCAAGCTCGCAGGTAGTGGGTGGTCGTCAGCTCACCTGCAGAGTATTGCTCAAACAACTCGCTTATCATTTGGGAGATTCGTCTGTACCGGCGTACTCTGTTTGTGCCGTCATTGCTGCCGGATGCGATCAGGGCTGCGTGCCGTTGTGCCTGCTTGCACTCACTGAGCAGCACAGGAACTAATCTGTAGAATGTCAGACCGCGGTGACCACCTCGCGAGTTCAACCGATGGTGATATCCTGAAGTATATTAAAATGAACTATTACAAATACGCACAGCGCAAAAAGATATATGAACATGTATAATGGATGATATTTTTTGTTCACTTATGAATGTCTGAGAATACTGATATTTTACCAACAAAAAACAGACAGTTGAAGAAATATTAAATAGAGGCATTATAGGAGCGATTATTACATTACAAACAGAATGGGGGAGGGGAGAAAAGAAATATTACCTTCAACGTCGTTATTTGTTCGGATCTGGTAACCAAACACGGACCAACTGTCAACATCGAATATAGGATGGTCAAGCCATTGGCGAAAATGTAATCCATCAGTCTGTTTCTTTTTTCGCGCTCTGGGTGTGCCCTTTCGTGCTCGGCAAACTTCATAAATGTTGGGCCAATGTGTTGTGCTGGTAGGAATGGCAGGCACAACAGCTGGCGAATGAGATTGAAGGCCGAGGACCGCTGCATATACGCAGGCTTCAAACCGAGGTCCATCACCCGCGCCCAAACAGCCTTGGTCCAGTGGAACACACAGCCTTTCACAATGGCACCGGAGAAGCATTCACGCACAGCCAACCAAGCAGCTGAAAGATCAATCATAATCGTATTTATGTATAAACTAATTATCTAATTGACACTGCAAATTGCAATAGGATTGTAAGAGTAACTTGCAATCGACTATTTAATTTTGTAATACCTTGCTTAAAATCAAGCATAAATTCCTCAACTTGAGCATTGCCCAAGACGTCAATTAACTTCCGGAACACAGCGGTGTAATCGTCGCGACGTCGTCTTGACATTAGGGCAAACATGAGTGGTACCTGCTTGCAATTCTCATCTTTCTCCATGAAGGCGTGAATGGACATAAGTTGACCGCCGTTGAAAGGTGCGTCGACAATCTAAAAGAAAACAATACACAAACTGAGCAATTATATATGTATATGCTTGTTCTTCTATGATACTGAAGTTATAAACCTTTCTTGTGGGTACAATTTATAGTTTATGAGTAGTATATGCAGTTACTGCTAATTAGATTTTTACCTTAAATGTTCCGTCGATAAACCACCGTTTAGTACTTCGCAACAAACGGGTTGGTCTTGGGTGGCGAACAGGATGTGTCTGGCCTCTTGCACCGGAATGTCCCCAATGATGAAATCTCTGCATTGTAGATAGTAATAGTTGATCTATAATTAGAAGATACATAACATAAATAACATGCAAGTCACATACTTATGCAACGTTACAAAATGTCAGTAAAAATACAAGTGCGCCGTCAAATTTCAATGATTACCTCAAACGATAGGTCCGTGGGATTTGCCGGTCTTTCCTTGTACCTGTGGCGGTTTACAGCACGTGCAACATTTTCCGGTATGAATAGATTCGGCTGTGTCATTGGCACGGAATCCATTGCTTCTTCCACCAACTCTCTAGCCGATTTAAAAAGTTGACAACGAGACCCAACTTGTGCCTGGAAATTTATTTAATAAAGTACTTATT
Organism: Dreissena polymorpha; assembly: GCF_020536995.1. NCBI lineage: Eukaryota > Metazoa > Mollusca > Bivalvia > Myida > Dreissenidae > Dreissena > Dreissena polymorpha. The sequence continues at coordinate 53,148,595 of NC_068356.1, read as the reverse complement.
TTTGACAAGTTTTATTTTTTACTTACATTAACACCTATATACATCAATTTTATTATAGTACTTTTGCTACTTTTACTTTTATTAACTTTTACGTGTGCAATTACCTTGGTTTTAACTTGCATTTTCGACATCACACAGGGATCGGCTGCGTGCAAGTGACGCTGAGACCCCTCTGTGAATGTTTCACCGACCTGTAAGACAGTGGCGTGCCACCTCATCACTTTACTTCGGACACTGCACCTCCAAAGGGTGGACTTCTTCAGGTTTTTCTAAAATATAATGCAAGATTTCTCAAAGTAATCGAACAACACACTCTTTAGAAATAGGCTTATACAATGCAATTATTGTACATGTTATAATGTATAATGATGTGCTTATACCTTTACACCATACGTGAAGCCGGCACTGCTCAACGACAGCTTCCCGCCTCTTTTGCTGCCTTTTTCAAATACTTCATACGTTGTACGTTGTACGTCAATGGTCGACGAATCCAGTGATTCGTCCAACACAGAGCTGTAATACAAAGTCATGATACCAGATTAATGGTAATAAAATCTGATTTTACTAATATTATTGGTACAATGCGAATATCATCGGTTCGTGTTCAATGTCATTTCATCAAATAGTATTATGCTAATAAAAATTCTAGCGAACTTACTTTTCTTGAGTTTCTGTGTTGACTTCTATTTCTCTATTGATGATATTAAACGAAAAATTTGTTGCGTCATTGTCGTCTATGCTGTCGTCCTCGTTTCTGGTTGTGTCGCCCCTTTCGATATTTCCTTCATCGTCCATATTTCCGGTAGTTTCCTTGATGTTTCCCTCGAACTGCATTTTTTCCTCTGCCCGCGTTGAGTCGTCCTTTTCTATATCTTCTTCGTCGTCCATGCTTCCGGTAGTTTCGTTGACGGGTCCCTCGTCCTGCATATTCTCCTCTGCCTGCGTTGTGTCGTCCCTTTCGATATCTTGCACATTTCCTTCTTCCCGCGTACCGTCCAAGTCCTCGTCGGTTACGTTGTGACCGATGTCGCTTTTGTTAAAACCCAAATCCCAATTTGGAGCAATGTCGTCGGCATCAATATCGGTGGCCTCTGTTCTATGTGTTTGTACTTTTGAACAAGGACTGCATACGAACTCAAGCTCGCATCCTGACTTCACAGCGGCTTTGTATTACCAGAAGAAATACATGTGCAATGACGGATTTATTGTTTATCAGATTATCCATACAATATATCGCTGGATTATAAAATAACTTGAAATGACCAGGGCCGAAACGACCAGGGGCAGAAACGTCTTGGGGGCGAAACATCCGAGGACCCTTTTCATGTATGACGTACCCTGTCAAAAGTACAGATACGCCAACAGCTAAAAATATATATCACAGCGGTGACAAAATTGTTACCGCGGTAACATTTTTGTCACTGCGGTAATAAATTTATCACTGCGTGTTGTGATACTTTGTTTGACCCAAACAGTTTGATAAGAGTTAAATCGAACTAACCAATGAAACAACGTCTTGAAAAACGGCAAATCGGCGAATATTTACTGCGAAGTTTTCAAGATGTCTGCCTCCATGGATACTGAAAAAAACATTTCAGATCATGAGTTTGGTAATTTTAATCTTCGGACACAAGGATGACGACAATTAAGGTATACTTACATAATCATTCATCGATTAACATTCCTACATAAAGTTTATAAGAAAGTGTGTCGAATTTACGTTATGATATTGTTTATTATGTATCACGATATCGACAAATAAAGTCTTTATTGTAAATAAACTTGTTTATACTGGTTAAATTATATGCTAGATTAAGTACTAGATCTGCGTTTACCCTTTGTTATGGTTATGATAATAATTGATGGCCGCGATACAATTCATTTTGGAAACAATAGTTACAACCAGGTGATTTAGCATACATGTACCATTGTCAAAATTAAGTTAAATCATGTTGACATTGGTGGGGTATCATGTACATGTAAATTCATTGGGCCCAAACTGCAGAAAACAAATTCAAGCAAACAACTGTACGGTTTAAATTGAAAATTAAAAAAAAAAGTGCAGATGAAAGACTGTCAGTCAGCCTGACAAGAATTTTTGTAAAACCTATTTATTTAAGCTCGATTGCATAGAAAGCCTAAAAGTAAGGAATATTTGAAACACTCTCGAGTCTGTTTCCTGGGTTTCAATGGGGGAGATCTAAAAAACACTCCCACAGAGGGATTCCAACCCTTGACCTCATAATGGACACCATATCCACTACGTCACGGCGACAAGAACATTTGATACCACTACCAGTTTTTATATCCAGGGCCCTCAATCCATTTTAGGGGAAGCGGGTCGCTACCCTCATGAGGGGGAATTTTCGCGGCGTTTCCCTTTTTGAGGGATTTTCTTACTACTCTCTAATTATTACATATGTACATGTTTGCACTATATTCATTTCTTTTTTCATAATTAAGTATGTTTATCAAGATTAAATTGAAATATAATTGAGATATAATAATCATGAGACACATCTTTAAAATATATTTTTTTAATCAGAGGGAATTTCCCCCCCCCCCATCAAAAGGGGAAAAAATACTTTTCAGGTGGGGAACTGCGGCCGAAATTCGGCCGCAGATTTGATAGATTGAGAGCCCTGAATTATCATTTATTCAAATTATGCCTTTATTTATAACGGGGTATGGCAAGGATCCATCTTCAGCAACACTATTCAACTGTAAAATACATTGCATCAACACTGTTTCCTGTTACTGTAGATTTTGACAATTTAGATGCGTTTGTTTAGTCGGAGTCAAAATTCTGTCAGACTGTTTTAAATTTTGCAAACAATGTTGCAGGATACGTAAATGCAATTTTTTTATGTTCCTTACAAACTTAATGAGTCTCTTGTTGACAATTTACCTTTAAGGATTACATGTATAGTCACTAAGTGTTTGTGTTCATATCACTTTATCATATATGGTAATCATTATCTTGAAAATATTTGGACTACATGAATTCTTTTCTTATCGTGACAATAGTAGTTAAACACTGCATTGTAATGTTCATTGTACTAGTGCGTCTACAATTTACATTTTAGAATTACATGTGTAGTAACTAAGTGTTTGTTTTCATAGCTCATTATTGTAAACGGTACTCATTATCTTGATAATATTTGGACTAAATTAATTGTGACAATAGTGGTTAAAAACTGCACAATAATGTTAATTTTACTAGTGCGTACAAAATGTGTTTGTTTTCACTAATATTGCAAAACAAATATTTCAATATGATTTAGAGTAGGTAGGTTGTCATTTCCTTTTTTAAATGATTTTTATTTTATACACAAGCTATTCCTACTGAAACAAAGATATCCAGAGACAAAAATCTCCCAATTACCTATACATGTATAACATTCTTTCCATATACTAAGAAGTTGGCCAAATTATGTTTTTGAGATATGATAAAATGCAAAAAAGAAATTAAAAAAAACAAGTTTATTTCAAACGGCAATAAAATGCTTAGGGTCTGCTCCGCACACAAAAAGGGTCCGTCGGCTTTTGAAAACATTTTTTTTTTCTCGGCCTAGTTGTTCCTGTTGTGGATTACCCAGTTGCTGCCTGTTTCGAGTTTTATTTGTTATCCCAAAGCCCTGCGTTAAATCTGTGTGGGACTATGTTTTAGCATTGAAACTTGAAACTTGCTAATTTGATGAAACACCTATTTATATAATTATACTCAATGGCTAGTTCTTATTGAATGCTCTGAGCTTTTATGAGTACATACGTACAGCTCAAAGTTCTTCTTTGTAAAATTAAATTCAATGTAAAAAAATAATGTCACACATATGTTCATAAAATCGAGTTAAATCAACCTAATACATTGTTACAAACACAATACCTGTTACAATCGACATCAATTTGCGTCTACTGTGTTGAGAAATGCTCAAAACATAAAATTGATATCAAATCGTTTATGGCGGAAGTTGTTATTGTCGATTAGAGCAAAGGGAAAGAAAGGGTTACACTGCACAAATTGTTTTCACAGTGGTATCTGACGATCTGGACTTATGGTAGCAGTTGAAATTGTATTGTGTATAACATTGTAGTTTAAATCAGGACACATTCTTATGACTGTAATTTCGCTGCGATCGGATAAGTGGCATGTTCCGTTAGTAAGTTGAATAATATCGGGCGTATGTTTGCATTGTAAACAAGTTGTTATTAAAATAAAGATACTATGTGGTGTTGGTGTAACTTTTACTATTTTACTAAGTGAATGAGGGTTGAAATGCTATGAAACACTTTCTGCACCAATTAAAATATTTATTGAACATATTCCATATTTGTTTTCGGCTATTAGGCTAGATTATTTAATATACATGTATACATAGAAAATATTGCAGACACACACACACACACACACACACACACACACACACACACACACACACACACACACACACACACACACACACACACACACACACACACACACACACACACACACACACACACACACACACACACACACACACACACACACACACACACACACACACACACACACACACACACACACACACACACACACACACACACACACACACACACACACACACACACACACACACACACACACACACACACACACACACACACACACACACACACACACACACACACACACACACACACACACACACATACCGGTTTATATCACATGGAGAGGTCCTTTGTTCCGTACCAACACACCGACGTCTACCCCTATTTGATGAAATATTTGAATGATAAATATAGACAGGCAACAGTTTTGGTAACTTAAACCCATGCATCAATTGTATTTTTCAATATTTTGCATTTTAAGATACGAGTATTCTACATACATTGTGAGGTGCATACCTCGAGATGTCCCACACAGAGCACACATGTATCAGGTTATCATTTAGAGGTACCATCAAACAATGTTTTTATTACGTATTCTTCATCACACAGATGTATACCTTAAAGGGGCCTTTTCACAGATTTTGGCATATTTTGAAGTTTGTCATTAAATGCTTTATATTGATAAATGTAAAAATTGGATCTTAAAAGCTCCAGTAAAAAATCAAGAATGAAATTAAAAAAAGGAAAAAAAAGTAGCTGGTACCAGGGCTCGAACCAATGACCCCCGGAGTCCTGGAGTACCTCCGGAGTCCTGGAGTAAGTCTGAAGTAAAAACGCACTATCCCTCTCGGCTATTCCGCCGGATATACACAGTTGAAGTATTTTATACATTATATAAGCAATCTTAGTAGTTTCGTAAATTTAAACGACAACAACAGAACTCTCCAAATTATTCAATTGTTTCGCGTTGCAACGCTTTATAATTTTTAGTTTTTCAAATCGTCAAAAGATACATATAATGGCTATATTGGACTATGGTAAATGTTCAGTAATACTGTTTCCTCACAAATATCATATCTAAAACGAAAATTTGCGAATCTGAAACAACTTTTTTCAATTTTGTCCATTTACCAAACCGTGAAAAGATCCCTTTAATCAAATCATGCCTAATTCAATTAACAAATTTGGTGTATCACAAAAAAGACTTTTGGAGGTGTGTCGATCGGTCCAATTTTTTTTGTTATTTTGCCTTTAAGTGTATAGCCTCAAAATTTAATCCAGGAAGGCCCCCAAAAATTGGTTTGCAGCAATTTTTCGTGTGTCAGTTGCGTTACGCTAAACCATCTATTTGTTTTTTTAGGCCTTTTTCAATTTCATTCGATAGTATTTTGTGCTTTTTAATGCGTATTCTAATGTGTGTACGGACTAACTCATGAATATTAGTTTAAAGATATTAATATCTATAAATATAATCCACAAGAAACGTCGATTTATAACAGTTTATTCCTCCAAAAAATACTCCCAAACATTTTTATGACAAAAAGTAGTTTCAAAATGTATTTACACTTCGAACAATGTCAAGTTCAGACAACATCATCTGGAAACAAGAGTGCCAAACTGTCATAGGATACGCCCTTTTGAAGGTTTTGGACATCATCTAGACACAACTTCTGACCAAATTTGGTGAAGATCGGATCAAAACTACTTCAATTAGAGAGCAGACACCATGCTAAATGCTTGAAATGCACTTAGTGACCTCATGCCCTAGTTTTTGACCCGGCATGACCCATATTTGAACTTTACCTAAATATCATGTACACACAAAAAACTACTTCAATTAAGAGAGCGGACACCATGCTAAATCCTTGAAATGCACTTGGTTATCCCGTGACCTAGTTTTTGACCCAGCATAAACCATATAAGAACTTGACCTAAATATTGTCTAGATACACTTTCTGACCAAATTTGGTGAAGATCGGATGAAAACTTCTTCAGTTAGAGAGCGGAAACCATACTTAATCCTTGAAATGCACTAAGTGACCCCGTGACCTAGTTTTTGACCCGGCATGACCCATATTCAAACTTAACCTAGATATTGTCTAGATACAACTTCTGACCAAGTTTGGTGAAGATCAGATGAAAACTATTTGAAATAGAGAGCGGAAACTGCTGTGGAAACCGCCCGTCCACCCACCGGCGGCGTCCACCCGCCCGCCAAGGGTGAAACCATAATACGTCCCGTTTTGAAAAACGGGCGTATAAAAAAATCAAATTATAGATGTATATTATGAAAACACTTACTTTCTTCAGACACAAATTATATAGAAGAGTCAATACCACAACATGAAAACGTTTAAGCAAAATATATTCATACATGAAACAATGCCTTAACCCTCCTACCTAGAACAAATGTCAAGTTTAGACTATATCATCAGGAAAAAATCTAATTACAATTGTATATTATGAAAATCAAAGACTTAATTTCTTTTGACACAAAGTATATAGAAGAGTTAATACCACAACATGAAAACATTTAAGCAAAATATCTTCATACATGACACAATGCTTTAATCATCACACATAGAACTAATGTCAAGTTCAGACAATATCATCTGGAAACAAGAGATGTGTTTGTCATAAACACAATGCCCCTTCTGCGCCGCTTTGAAGTGATATATTTGACCATTGACATTGAAGGATGCCCTTGACCTTTTACCACTCAAAATGTGCAGCCCCACGAGATACACATGCATGCCAAATATCAAGTTGCTATCTGAAGGGACATAGAAGTTATGAGCATTTTTTGAAACCTAAATGCGAAACCTAAACGCAAAGTGTGACGGAAAGACAGACAGACAGACGGACGGTCCGATCACTATATGCCCTCTATCGGGGGGCATAAAAATCAAATTAATATACATGTCACAATGCCTTAACCATAAAGAAAACATAACAACAATTGTGCAAGTATGATCTATTAATAAAGAAAATGGTCCAATGTTTCAAAGGAATTTAGTAACTCATAAACTATTTCAGAGTAAGTAAAACATGTTTATTGAGAGTGGAGAAAAAAAAGACCTTGTTGTACAGTGTTACTTGCTAACAAAAACATGGTCAATTCGGTTCGCAACTCCGAACTAAAGTAAATTCTACAATGGAAATCAATTTGACGAGCTTTGCAAAAATTAAGAATTTGGTCGTATGAATAGTTATCTTCAGCCAGAAAAAATCCAACTGTTTTACACGTGTTTATAACAAATACCACCATCTTGTTTTCATACGAGTAATGCCCCCTCCCAATTTTGTATTATTTCTTTTAAGCATTGCTGCTTTGCATATAACAATATTGATTTAAGTATGGAGTATATGGCGTGTAAATTATTGTTTTTCAACCAACCGAAACCATTTGTAATCTTTTCCAAGATATCATTGGGACAAATCGTCAAATAAAATTTCATGAAGATCGGACAATTAATGTGACCTTTAGAATGTTAACAAGGCAAATGTTGATGCCGCAAGATGGACAACGGGCAAAAAGCGATCACAAAAGCTCACAATGAGAACATTGTGCGCAGGTGGGCTAAAAAGCTATAAAATCATTTTTGTTTTCACTTTTCAGCAGTAATCCAGTTTTGAATCGTGTTTTTTAATTTTTTTCCATGACAATCCGTGTAGAATTTCATATTTTTGCATTACTCTTTCACAGTCTTCACGCTTAAGTTCCTTTCTCAACGCAATATTCGTTTTGAACAGCGTCTTCAAAAGATGACTCTGGTCTTCACCGAGTTTCTGAAGCCTCTCTGAAAAAGTAATAAAATCATATTCAATTGCCTCTTCTGTTCGATGATGACTACCAACAAGCATCTCAGAAATATAATAAGTTATAAAAAAGTTCATCTCAAAACTGTTCCAGAAAATGAACCATGATTTAAAGGTAATCTTTTTATTTGAAATGCTGCTTGTAATTAATCAAATGAAATGTTGCACAATAAACTATTCAGAATGTGACTTTCTATTGAAACAAAAGATCTGAAGTGATATCACTTGAACATTTTCTCAATTCTCTTGAAGACATCTAAAAAATAATTATGCTTAATATAACCGGATACTTTGAGTAATAGTTACTTAGTAATAAATGTCCACACATTAAGATGTATCCATTTATTAAGTTTCATTTTGATATGTCTTACAGATTTTGAGTTATGAGCAAGATTGAAGTAACGATTTAAAGATAAGCTAGGAACACCTATGAAGCTTCTTGGCAAAGTTAAATTGTGTCAAAGTAGAGTTAGCTTATTTCAATTACTGTGTTAATTGTACATTTATTACGAATTTTTAAACAAAAACATTATACTGTGACTTTCAGGAATACCGTTTTGTTTTTGAAACAAAGCCTACTTACTGGGATGACCCGACATGGTTACAGATGTGGACGGCCAAGGTTTTGCATGTGGCTGTCTTACTGGCACATCATGGTCTGTCAGAAGATTCAGGGTCTGAAAGAGGTTCATTTAAAAAATAATCTTCCTACACTATCTTATAACAAGAGATTGCCAAGCAATATTGTCCCCTACCGGTGAAACTCCACAATTGTCAGTGATTTTTTTTTTAATTTGTTGCCATAGCAACCATAATTCTTGACGTAGGAACAAAATGAAATGACGTGCATACTCTCCATATTGCAATCTATCCATGTTTCAAGTTTCATGAAAAAATATGAAGAACTTTTAAAGTTATCGCAGGATCCAGTAAAGTGTGACGGACAGAAAGACTGACACACGGAGCGTAAACCTTAAGTCCCCTCCGGTTTCACTGGTAGGGGACAACAAGGATATCAGTAGTGCTAATGGATGCTTCCCAAATTGGCCATTATGTTGAAACAATGACCAAGTTATATCATAGGAAATTAACATTGCCAACCCTTACCTTCACCTTTGGGTCTAACTAAAGGTCCTGAGACAAGAGCACCGCATACCGGGTGCCAATGCTCAGCTGCGGGTGCAGTTAAAAAAAAATTGAGGTCACAGTGACCTTGACCTTTGATATAGTGACCAAAAAATGGGCGTGGAGTGTGGAACTCATCAATATGCAGCTACATATGAAGTTTCAAAGTTGTAGGTAGAAGCATTTTGATTTTTTAGCTCTACTGCCAAAGGCAGAAGAGCTTATGGGATGGCATGGTGTCTGTGTGTGTGTGTGTTAGACGTTGTCTTGTTTATCCGATAAAGTCCAGTTTTCATGCGATTATTTTCAAACTTACTCAGTGTCTTTATATTAATGAGGACTCAAACGTTATTGATTTTCAGGTCACTGGGTAAAAGGTCAAGGTCACAGTGACTCGAAATAGTAAAAACTTGTTTATCCAAAAAGGTCCACAGTTTTCATCCGATTCTTTTCAAACTTACTCAGTGTCTTTATATTAATGAGGACTCGAACCCTATTGATTTTCAGGTCACTTGGTCAAAGGTCAAGGTCACAGTGACTCGAAACAGTAAAAACTTGTTTATCCGATAAAGTCCACAGTTTTCATCCGATTCTTTTTAAACTTGCTCAGTGTCTTTATATTAATGAGCACTCGAACCCTATTGATTTTCAGGTCACTGGGTCAAAGGTCAAGGTCACAGTGACTCGAAATAGTAAAATGGTTTCCAGATGTTAACTCAAGAATGCTTAGGCCTAGGATCATGAAACTTCATAGAAACATTGATTATGACTTGCTGATGACCCCTATTGATTTTCAGGTTGCTAGGTCAAAGGTCAAGGTCACAGTGACAGTGTTTAAAGCAGTAGAGCGATTCAGGCCCTCATGGGCCTCTTGTTTAGTTATTGTTGTCAAAACGTGCAGTCGAAAGTGTAATATACAATTTACTGAACAGACATTGTGAGGTACGAGGCACACACACACACACACGCACTAGAAACACAGTACATTAATAAAGAGGTATCCACCAAAATGCACTCTTTATGTAAGTTGGTAGTGGTGACAAACAAATCTCCACAACAATCCAATGAGAGCTGATCATTTAATACAATACCAGCCTTACCCCTTACGCTCGCCCTTTCTTCTCTGTACTTGTAACCAGATGTGCGTGAAGATGTGTCCTTTTCTAACAGTGCATTGGAACTTAAAGGTTCAGGGCAAGCTCCTTCGTCACCACCACCTTCATTACCTGTATTAAATAAAGCATTCTCCCATCACTTGTGACACCCATTTAATTTTGACATTTTATGTTGTCTTTACCTCTTGCATTGCATTCCATTGATATAAAGACAAGCTATTGACATAACCACTGTTTCTGGAAATATCAGAAGTGCTTTATCACTACCATCTCAGTAAGCATATACCCTACATTTTTACATGATTTACTCTTTTCAGTGGAAATCGAACCCACAGCAGCCAGACACCTTGGTTAACAAACACAATGCTTTAAGGTATATGCAAGGTATAAGGATTGATATCTGGAAATGTTAAAACGCTGTGAGGTACAAGGCACACACACACACAGTAGAATGCTATTTACTTAACTGAACACATACAGACAGAGGTATCCATAGCCTATTGTAAAGATAAAAAAATATGAATCAACGATATGGAGGTACTAATGACCAAAAAGTCTTGAAGTTCTGCAAACCAAGCGCTTAAGGCCAAATTATCAAGGTCCATGAGCACATGTATTATAATAATCAGACCCACCTCAGAAGCTTTAGCCTTTGGTGGTTGTTATGAATAATGTATATAATCTTTCATTTATTGCGTTTTGCTCATCGAAACAGTTTTCTTTTTTTTTAATCAAGCAGTTCACAAAATTATCATTCATAGGTCACTCCCTAACTTACATGTACCATCTCTTCAGAAGCCAACAACTGGTTGAACACACTCAGAAGGGTTCAAACCCACAGCATTTAGTTATTGTTGTCAAAACGTTCTATCGAAAGGTGTAATATAGAATTTACTGAACAGACATTGTGAGGTACAAGGCATAAACAAAAAAACACACTAGAAACCCAGTACATACATATAGAGGTATCCATCAAAATGTACACTTAAAGTAAGTTGGTAGTGGTGACAAACAAATCTCCACAACAATCCAATGAGAGCTTATCATTTAATACAATACCAGCCTTACCCCTTACGCTCGCCCTTTCTTCTCTGTACTTGTAGCCAGAAGTGCGTGAAGATGTGTCCTTTTCTAACAGTGCATTGGAACTTAAAGGTTCAGAGCAAGCTTCTTCGTCACAATCACCTTCATTACCTGTATTAAATTAAGCATTCTCCCGTCACTTGTGACACCCATTTAATTTTGGTATTTTATGTTGTTTTTACCTCTTGCATTGCATTCCATTGATATACAGACAAGCTATTGACATAACCACTGTTTCTGGAAATATCAGAAGTGCTGTATCACTACCATCTCAGTAAGCATATACCCTACATTTTTACATGATTTACTCTTTTCAGTGGGAATCGAACCCACAGCAGCCAGACACCTTGGTTAACAAACACAATGCTTTAAGGTGTATGCAAGGTATAAGGATTGATATCTGGAAATGTTAAAACGCTGTGAGGTACAAGGCACACACACACACAGTAGAATGCTATTTACTCAACTAAACACATACAGATAGAGGTATCCATAGTCTATTGTAAAGATAAAAAAATATGAATCAACGATATGGAGGTACTAATGACCAAAAATGTCTTGAACGTCTGCAAAACCCAGCGTTAAGGCCAAATTATCAAGGTCCATGAGCACACATATTATAATAATCAGACCCACCTCAGACGCTTTAGCCTTTGGTGGTTGTTATGAATAATGTATATTATCTTTCATTTATTGTGTTTTGCTCATCGAAACAGTTTTCTTTTTTTTAATCGAGCAGTTCACAAAATTTTCATTCATAGGTCACTCCCAACTTACATGTACCATCTCTTCAGAAGCCAAAAACTGGTTGAACACACTCAGAAGGGTTCAAACCCACAGCATTTAGTTATTGTTGTCAAAACGTGCAGTCGAAAGGTGTAATATAGAATTTACTGAACAGACATTGTGAGGTACAAGGCATAAACAAAAAACACACTAGAAACCCAGTACATACATATAGAGTTATCCACCAAAATGTCAACTTTAAGTAAGTTGGTAGTGGTGACAAACAAATCTCCACAACAATCCAATGAGAGCTGATCATTTAATACAAAACCAGCCTTACCCCTTACGCTCGCCCTTTCTTCTCTGTACTTGACACCAGATGTGCGTGAAGATGTGTCCTTTTCTAACAGTGCGTTGGAACTTACAGGTTCAGAGCAAGCTTCTTCGTCACCACCACCTTCATTACCTGTATTAAATAAAGCATTCTCCCGTCACTTGTAACAAGCATTTAATTTTGACATTTTATGTTGTCTTTACCTCATGCATTGCATTCCACTGATATACAGACACGCTATTGAATTACCGCTGTTTCTGGGAATACCAGAAGTGCTATATCACTACCATCTTAAGTAGACATATGTTCTACATTTTTACATGATTTACTGTATTCAGTGGGAATCAAACCCACAGCAGTCAGACACCCTGGTTAACAAACACAATGCTCTAAGGTATATGCTAGGTATAAGGATTGATATCTGAAAATGTTAAAACGCTGTGGGGTACAAGGCACACATACACAGAAGAATGCTATTTACTCAACTGAACACATACAGACAGAGGTATCCATAGTCCTTTGTAAAGGAAATAAAAATACGAAACAACAACATGGTGGTTATTATGACCAACAAGAGCATCACATAGCGGGTGCCAATGCTCGGCTCGGTTTTATTTTTTTTTTAGACATCACAGTGACCTTGACCTTTGATCTAGTGACCCAAAATGGGTGTGGCGTGTAGAACTCATTCATGTGGAGCTACATATGAAATTTCAAAGTTGAAGGTGGGAGCACTTTGATTTTAGAGCAAATGTTAAGGTTTTAACTCGATGCGGACGAGCTGGCTATGACAATACCTCGGGTTTTCTTCGAAAACAGCAGAGCTAAAAATGTCTTGAAGACCAAGTCAGCTCATAAAGCCAAATTATCAAGGTTTATGAGCACACGTATAATAATAATCAGACCCATCTCCGACACGCCTTTGGTGGTTGTTATGAATAATGCATTTTATCTTTCATTAATTGGGTTTTGCACATCGAAACAGTTTTCATTTTTTTAATCAAGCAGTTCACAAAATTATTATTCATAATTCATATCCTAACTAACCATCTCTTCAGAGGCCAACAACTGGTTGAACACACTCAGAAGGGTTCAAACCCACAGCATTTCGTTATTGCTGTCAAAAGTGCAGTTCAAAGATGTAATATACAATTTACTGAACAGACATTGTGAGGTACAAGGCACACACACACATGCACTAGAAACACAGAACATACATATAGAGGTATTATCCAAAATGTACACTTTATGTTAGTTGGTAGTGGTGACAAACAAATCTCCACAACAATCCAATGAGAGCTGATAATTTAATACAATAAAAGCCTTACCCCTTACATGCCCTTTCTTCTCTGTACTTGTAACCAGATGTGCGTGAAGATGTGTCCTTTTTTCTAACAGTGCGTTAGAACTTAAAGGTTCAGAGCAAGCTTCTTCGTCACCATCACCTTCATTACCTGTATTAAATAAAGCATTCTCCCGTCACTTTTGACAAGCATTCAATTTTGGCACTTTATGTTGTCTTTACCTCTTGCATTGCATTCCATTGATATACAGACAAGCTATTGACATTACCGCTGTTTCTGGGAATACCAGAAGTGCTGTATCACTACCATCTCAGTAAGCATATACCCTACATTTTTACATGATTTCTTGTATTCAGTGGGAATTGAACCCGCAGCAGCCAGACAACCTGGTTAAGAAACGTAATGCTCTCAGGTATATGCAAGGTATAAGGATTGATAATTGGAAATGTTAAAACACTGTGAGGTACAAGGTACACACACACAGTAGAATGCTATTTACTCCACTGAACACATACAAACAGAGGTATCAATAGTCTATTGTAAAGGAAAACAAGGGCTGTTTGTAAAACATGCATGCCCCCCATATGGGCTGTCCGTTGTAGTGGCAGCGATTGTGTGAATACGATTTTTGTCACTGTGACCTTGACCTTTGACCTAGTGACCTGAAAATCAATAGTGGTCATCTGCTAGTCACGATCAATGTACCTATGAAGTGTCATGATCCTAGGCAAAAGCGTTCTTGAGTTATCATCCGAAAATCATTTTACCATTTCGGGTCACCGTGACCTTGACCTTCGACCTTGTGACCTAAAAATCAATAGGGGTCATCTGCGAGTCATGATCAATCTACCTATGAAGTTTCATGATCCTAGGCATATGCGTTTTTGAGTTATCATCCAAAAACCATTTTACTTTTTCGGGTCACCGTGACCTTGACCTTTAACCTAGTGACCTCAAAATCAATAGGGGTCATCTGCGAGTCATGATCAATCTACCCATTAAGTTTCATGATCCTAGGCGTATGCGTTCTTGAGTTATCATCCGGAAACCATTTTACTTTTTCGGGTCACTGTGACCTTGACCTTTGACCTATTGACCTCAAAATCAATAGGGGTCATCTGCGAGTCATGATCAATCTACCCATGAAGTTTCATGATCCTAGGCGTATGCGTTCTTGAGTTATCATCCGGAAACCATTTTACTTTTGCGGGTCACCGTGACCTTGACCTTTGACCTAGTGACCTTAAAATCAATAGGTGTCATCTGCAAGTCATGATCAATGTACCTATGAAGTTTCATGATCCTAGCCCCAAGCGTTCTTGAGTTATCTTCCAGAAACCACCTGGTGGACGGACCGATCAACAGACAGACCGACATGTGCAAAGCAATATACCCCCTCTTCTTCATAGGGGGGCATAAAAATGAAACAACGACAGGTTATTAATGACCAAAAATGTCTTGATGGTCTGCCAAGTCAGCTCATAAGGCCATATTATCAAGGTCTATGAGCACATGTATTATAATAATAAGACCCACCTCTGACGCTTTAGCTTTTGGTGGTTGTTATGAATAAAATATTTTATCTTTCATTAATTGGGTTTTACTCATCGAAACAGTTTTCTTTTTTTTATTAAGCAATTCACAAAACTAGAAATGGCGCGGCAGAGGCCGACGCGTATCCCCACGCCGAATGTTTGACCTAGGTGTGCCCCAGGGTTGGTAATGGGGCCATGCATAGCTGAGATTGACCGTATTGTCATAAGAGAAGTTCATCATCAATTAGAAGTGAATTGGTGTAGAAATGAAGAAGTTATAGTAAAAGGCAATTTTGGGTGGGTGTGACATATGTGGGCAGGGCGCCCCAGGGTTGGTAATTGTGCCATGCATAGTTGAGATTGACCGTATTGTCATAAGAGAAGTTCAGTATCAATTTGAAGTGAATCGGTGTAGAAAAGAAGAAATTATAGTAAAAGGCAATTTTGGGTGGGTGTGGTCTATGTGGGCGGGGCCCCAGGGTTGGTAATGGGGCCATGCATAGTTGAGATTGACCGTATTGTCATAAGAGAGGTTCAGTATCAATTTGAAGTGAATCGGTGTAGAAATGAAGAAATTATAGTAAAAGGCAATTTTGGGTGGGTGTGGTCTATGTGGGCGGGGCGCCCCAGGGTTGGTAATGGGGCCATGCATAGTTGAGATTGACTGTATTGTCATAAGAGAAGTTCAGTATCAATTTGAAGTGAATCGGTGTAGAAATGAAGAAATTATAGTAAAGGCAATTTTGGGTGGGTGTGGTCTATGTGGGCGGGGCCCCAGGGTTGGTTTTGGGGCCATGCATAGTTGAGATTGACCATAATGTCATAAGAGAAGTTCAGTATCAATTTGAAGTGAATCCGTGTAGAAATGAAAAAATTATAGTAAATGGAATTTTTTGGTGGGTGTGGCCTATGTGGGCGGGCGCCCCAGGGTTGGGATTGGGGCCATGCATAGTTGAGATTGACCCTAATGTCATAACAAAAGTTCAGTATCAATTTGAAGTGAATCCGTGTAGAAATGAAAAAAATATAGTAAATGGAAATTTTTGGTGGGTGTGGCCTATGTGGGCGGGGCGCCCCAGGGTTGGGAATGGGGCCATGCATGGTTGAGATTGACCGTATTGTCATAAGAGAGGTCCAGTATCAATTTGAAGTGAATCGGTTGTAGAAATAAAGAAGTAAATGTAAAATAACCTAAAAAAATTAGTGATAATTTCTGACGCGGCCCCACCCCAACCGCTATAACTTTTGACCCAGGGGTCAGATCAAAATTCCAAATAGTGCAGGGTCGCACATATGCTCATAGCTACCATGTGTGTAAGTTTCAAGGTTCTAGTGCTTTTAGTGTAGGAGGAGATAGTGGCCAGGACGGACGGACAGACAGACGGACGGCGGAGATAACCACAATATCCCCACCTTTTTTTCAAAAAGCGTGGTGATAATGATCATTCATAGGTCATATCCTTACTTACAGTCTCTTCAGAGGCCAACAACTGGTTGAACACACTCAGAACGGTTCAAACCCACAGCATTTAGTTGTGGTAAAAAAGTACATTGATGCATTCCAAAGGTTCAATGTAGCATTAACTGTAAAGACATTGTGAGGTACGAGACACACACACACTAGAAACATAGTACAGACAGAAAAAGGTAATCACCAAAATGTAATTATTTGAGTACATTGTTAAGGGATCACAAATAAATATCCACAACAACCAAAAGAGAGCTGGTCATTTATTATCATACCAGCCTTATCCTTAAGCTTGCCCTTTCTTGTCTGTTTTTGAAACAAGATGTGCTTGTAGCTGAGTCCATTTCTGCAGTTAGAACTGGAAGGTTCAATGCCAGCTTCTTCGTCATCATCATCTTTATCTGTATGAAATAATGCACTCACTGTCAACAGTGACAAAGTATTTGTATTTTCATTTCATTTTTTTTACCTCTTGCACTGCATTTTATTGATTAACCAACACTCTATTTACGTTACCTCTGTTTCTGGGAATACCGGTAGTGCTATATCACTACCATCTTAAGTAAGCAGACACCCCTAGATTTTTACATAATTTTCTTTATTCAGTGGGACTCAAACCTACAGCAGCAAGAGACCCTGGTTAACAAACACACTGCTGTAATGTATATGCAATGTATAAGAATTGACATGTGGAAATTTTGAAAGGCTGTGAGGTACCAGGCACACACACACGCAGTAGAATGCTATGTACTCAACTGAATGCATACAGACAGAGGTATCCATAGTCTATTGTAAAAAACAAACAAATATGAATCAATGACATGGAGGAAGTAATGACCAGAAATGTCTTAAAGGTCTGAAAAGCCAGCTCATCAGGCCAAATATGACATGGCCTATGATCTCATTTATTATAATAATCAGACTCACCTCTGACGCTTTGGCCTTTGATGCTGATTTTGGAACCAGGAATGCTTGAAGGAGACGTTTTCACCAATACTGGATGGCTCATTTTTAGAATCAGTTCAATCATTATCTGCAAAAGAGAAACATCCCTTGTTAATGTATTTTTTCTGTTATTAATTGGGTTGGTTTTGCTCCTGCAAACGTTTTTTTTTTAAGCATGCAGTTAATAAAAAATATCATAAATAAGTAATAACTGAATCAACAACCTCAGAGGCCAAGACTGGTTTTAAGGCTTAAGTTGGGTTCATACCCACCGCATTTACTTATTGTGGTCCAAAAAAGCAGTAATGCAATTCAAAGTTGTAATATAACATTTACTGTTAAGACATTGTGAGGTACAAGGCACACAAAAGCACATTACATACGGATAGAGGTATTCACTGAAATCTTTAACTGAAAGGATTGATATCTGGAAATTTTGAAACGCTGTGAGGTACTTGAAACACACACACACACACACACAGTAGAATGCTATTTACTCAACTGAATGCATACAGACAGAGGTATCCATAGTCTATTGTAAAGGTAACACAAATATGAATCAAAGACATGGAGGAAATAATGACCAGAAATGTCTTGAAGGTCTGCAAAGCCAGCTCATCAGGCCAAATTATCGTGATCTTTGACCTCATTAAATATTATATTCAGACCCACCTCTGTACTTTGGCTATTGGTGCTCATTTTGGAACCAGGAGAGCTTGAAGAGGAGTTGTTTTCAGCACAACTGGATGGCTCATTTCTAGAAACACTCCCATCGTCATCTGCCAGAAAAGAAACATCCCATTTAAATGAATTTTATCTTGAATCAATTGGATTTTGCACCTCCAAACTGTTTTTTACATTTTTTTTAAACAAGCAATTCATAAAAATATCATTCATAAGTCATAACTGAACTAACCAACCTTTTCAGAGGCCACCAACTGGTTGTACAGCCTAATAAGGGTTGAAACCCACAGGATTTAGTTATTGTGGTAAAAAAGTGCATTAATACAATCCAAGGTTTAATATAACATTTACGGTACAGACATTGTGAGGTTCGAGTCACATAAACACTAGAAACATAGTACATACAGATAGAGATATTAACCAAATGTAATTCTTTAAGTAAGTTGGTAAGGGATCACAAACAAATCTGCACAAAAACCAAAAGAGAGCTGGTCATTTATTATAATACCAGCCTTACCCTTTAAGCTTGCCCTTTCTTGTCTGTTCTTGAAACAAGATGTGCCTGTAGCCGAGTCCATTTCCGCACCGTCAGAACTGGAAGGTTCAAAGCCAGCTTCTTCGTCATCATCATCATCATCATTATCTGTATGAAATAAAGCACTCATTGTCAACTGTGACAAAGTATTTGTATTTGCATATCATTAAGTTTTTACCTCTTGCACTGCATTCCACTGATAAACAAAACATCTTACATGTATTTACAAAACCTTTGTTTCTGGGAATACCGGTAGTGCTTTATCACTATCATCTTAAGTAAGCAGACACCCCTAGATTTTTACATTATTTTCTGTATTCAGTGGGACTCAAACCCACAGCAGCCAGAGACCCTGGTTAACAAATACACTGCTGTAATGTATATGCAATGCATAATAATTGACATATGGAAATTTTGAAACGCTGTGAGGTACCAGGCACACACACACTGACACACACGCAGTAGAATGCTATGTACTCAACTGAACACATACAGACAGAGGTATCCATAGTTTATTGTAAAAAAAAAACACAAATATAAATCAAAGACATGGAGGAAGTAATGACCCGAAATGTCTTAAAGGTCTGAAAAGCCAGCTCATCAGGCCAAATTATCGTGATCTTTGATCTCATTTATTATAATAATCAGACTCACCTCTGACGCTTTGGCCTTTGATGCTGATTTTGGAACCAGGAATGCTTGAAGGAGACGTTTTCACCAATACTGGATGGCTCATTTTGAGAATCAGTTCAATCATTATCTGCAAAAAAAGAAACATCCCTTGTTAATGTATTTTATCTGTTATTATTGGGTTTTGCTCCTGCAAACGTTTTTTTTTAAAGCATGCAGTTAATAAAAAATATCATAAATAAGTAATAACTGAATTAACAATCTCAGAGGCCAAGACTGGTTTTAAGGCTTAAGTTGGGTTCATACCCACCGCATTTAGTTATTGTGGTCCAAAAAAGCAGTAATGCAATTCAAAGTTGTAGTATAACATTTACTGTTAAGACATTGTGAGGTACAAGGCACACAAACACACACTAGAAGCACATTACATACGGATAGAGGTATTGAAATCTTTAACTGAAAGGATTGATATCTGGAAATTTTGAAACGCTGTGAGGTACTAGAAACACACACACACACACACAGTAGAGTGCTATGTACTCAACTGAACACATACATACAGAGGTATCCATAGTCTATCGTAAAGGAAACAAATATATGACTTACAAACATGGAGCAAATAATGACCAGAAAAGTCTTAAATGTTTGCAAAGCCAGCTCATCAGGCCAAATTATCCTGATCTTTGACCTTATTTAATATTATAATCAGACCCACCTCTGACACTTTGGCCTTTGGTGCTCATTTTTAGGACCAGGAGAGCTAGAGGGGATGTTTTCAGCATACTGGAATGATGGCTCATTTCTAGAATAATGCCCGTCACCATCTCCCAGAAAAGAAACATCTCATGTCAATGTATTGTATATTGAATCAATTTGATTTTGCACCTCCAAACAGATAAACATGTTTTTTTAAGCAGTTCACAAAATTATTGTTCATAAGTCATAACTGAAGTAACTACCTTTTCAGAGACCACCAACCGGTTGTACGACATAATAAGGATAAAAACGCACAGCATTTAATCATTGTAATCAAAAAGTTCAGTAATGCAATCCAAAGGTGTAATATAACGTTAACTGTTCACACATTGTGAGGTACGAGGCACACACACACTAGATATACTAAATACAGATAGAGGTATTCACCAAAATGTAATTATTTAAGTAAGCTGATAAGGAATCACAAACAAATCTCCACAAAACCCGCAAAAGAGCTGATCATTTATTATAAAACCAGCCGTATCCCTTAAACTTGCACTTTCTAGTCTGTTCTTGAAACAAGATGTGCCTGTAGATGAGTCCTTTTCGGCATTTTTAGAACTGGAAGGTTCAAAGCCAGCTTCTTCGAACTCATCATCATCATCATCATTATCTGTATGAAATAAAGCACTCTCTGTCAACTGTGACAAATTATTTGTATTTGGCTTTTAATGTGCTTTAGCTCTTGCACTTCATTTCACAGATATACATACACACCATTTACATTACCTCTGTTTCTGGGAATACTGGTAGTGCTGTATCACTACCATCTTAAGTAAGCATATACCCCTATATTTACATGATTTTCTGTATTCAGTGGGACTCAAACCCAAAGCAGAAAGAACCCCTTGTTAACAAACACACTGCTGTAATGTACATGTATATGCGATGTATGTGGAATGATATTCAGAAATATTAAAACGCTGTGAGGTACCAGACACATTTACTGTTAAGACATTGTGAGGTACAAGGCACACAAACACACACTAGAAGCAAATTACATACAGATAGAGGTATTGAAATCTTTAACTGAAAGGATTGATATCTGGACATTTTGAAACGCTGTGAGGTACTAGAAACACACACACACACACACACACAGTAGAATTCTATGGACTCAACTGATCACATACAGACAGAGGTATCCATAGTCTATTGTAAAGGTAACAAATATATGAATCAACAAGAGATGTGTTGGCCAGAAACACAATGCCCCCTTCTGCGCCGCTTTGAAGCCATATATTTGAGCTTTGACCTTGAAGGATGACCTTGACCTTTCATCACTCAAAATGTGCAGCTCCATGAGAAACACATGCATGCCAAATATCAAGTTGCTATCTGAAGCGACATATATGTTATGAGCATTTTTCGAAACCTAAACGATTGGGTTCATATTGATAAAGAAGTTTGCAAAATATGAAAGCAATATGTCAAGGGACATTGAAAATATTTGAGGTGGTACGCAAACTTTAACATAGATTTATCAATATTTGCATATTCTAGGTGAAAAAAGGGCCATTATTCTTACAAAATGCTTGATACAGATGTCTTCTCTTTTAATAGGGTGTTGTCATGTTGGTAAAGAAGTATGCAAATTATTAAAGCAATATAACAAGGGACATAGGAAATATTTGGGGTGGTACGCAAACTTTAACATTTGCACACTCACGCTAACGTGACACCGACGCCGGGGTGAGTAGGATAGTTCCACTATATATATTTCATATATAATAGTCGAGTTAAAAAAGATTGTGGTTGGTGTTGATGAAAGATCAAAAGCTGTATCAATTAGATAAAAAATAATGAATGCCTTTTTCTGTGCAGTTCTTAGCTGCATCACACGCAAATCAATGACAGAGTGTTGAATTGAAATACAATGTAAATGATCAAATAAAAGTCAACTGGCTAGACACGAAAGAATCTGTACATATTTGAAATATGTATACGCACATTCTTCAAAAAAACCTGGTTTATATTTTGTTTACACATTACAAGTAATTTTATACAGCAATATTCAACACTAGTTCCTCCTTTATAGTGACGATCAAGATGGTGATGTCTATACGGAAACAGGTATTTTTCGCTGTTGTATGCCTGTTTGTTACTTTTGTTAAATTTGTAAATTCTGTTCAATTCCCAGCCATATCAGAAAGAAAGTGATTAGCGCTTATTTCTTATTAATGTTCGTGTTATACCTCGACTTAACTCACTTCCAACTTTCTTCTATGCGGAAGCAGTGATTTTAAGATTCGCGCTTGGAGTTTGTTACATTACCAGCAAAAATAGCCGTTTAAATCCATTTTATTTAAAAGTTTAAAAAACTATCAAAAAACTATCAAAGTAAAATAAACGGAAAACAGTATTATTTTACATATACCTATTGTCGTATTGTCCGCGGTCCGACGTCTTTCGCCAGTTATATATCACTACCATCTTAAGTAAGCAAAGAACGTTTTTACATGATTTTCTGTTTTCAGTGGGACTCAAACCCACAGCAGAGACCCTGATTAACAAACACACTAAGGTGGTGCGGTGGTCGAGTGGTAACACTCTGGTCTACCATTCCAGAGGTCCCCAGTTCAATTCCCGGCCGGGGCACTGGAAATTTCAGAAATGCTTCAAGTGTTTCCCACCCAACTAGAGATGTACTGGTATGAAACCCAGGTAATTCTCGCGTGTATTGGTGCTATACACTGAGCAGGTAAAAGAACCAAGGGATCTATTCGCAAAGAGCTAGGGTATCGCAACCGGATCCGTTGTATCCCAATACTGTCTCTTCTGCTTGCTGTCTCTTCAGCAAAAACCAAAGGACCCCATTAGAAATAAGTGGTTGCACTTTCATGGGATATCCTTGACTGCAAGGTCAAAAGAAATACATACTAGGTCACCATGGTGTAATGGATATGGTGTCCGCCTATCAACAGGGAGGTCACAAGTTCGATCCAAACAGTGGGAGTGTTCTTAAGATTTTCCCCAAAGACACCAAGTACTGGTTCTAGGCCCAGGAAACGGACTCAAGAGCGTTTCAATAAGCCTGTGGCTTTCTATGCCATCAAGCTAAATTAAATAGGTTTAAACTAACAAACACACTACTGGAATATTTATGCAATTTTTAAGGATTGACATCTGAAAATGTTAATACGCTGTGAGGTACAAGGCAAACACACATGCAGAGTAATGCTATGTACTCAACAGATTACATACAGACAAAGGTATCCATAGTCTACCGTAAAGGTAACAAGAATATCAGTAAAAGACATGGAGCAAATAATGACCAGAAATGTCTTAAAGGTCAGCAAAGCCAGCTCATCAGGCCAAATTATCATGGTCGTTGATCTCACTTATTATAATCAAAGTACTGGCAGTACTGGTGTGACGATGCTTTTGAAGAGGATGGATATAAAACATCAATTTAAGTTTATCTATATCACCACAATTGTGTATGTTGATACGAACATTTGGGTACGATAAAAAATTTGGGTACTAAAATTTTGGGTACGGAAAAAAAAATTGGTACAAAAAAAATTTGCGTACACAACATTTTTGGTACGAAAAAAAGTTTAGGGGTAC
Organism: Dreissena polymorpha; assembly: GCF_020536995.1. Taxonomy (NCBI): domain Eukaryota; kingdom Metazoa; phylum Mollusca; class Bivalvia; order Myida; family Dreissenidae; genus Dreissena; species Dreissena polymorpha. Next base: position 53,124,595 of record NC_068356.1, on the reverse strand, counting down.
GGGGAAGTAGTACCCGTGGGTAACTTGACCCATTGAGCGAAACTGGGAGGCGGGTCACATTCTTGTTCATTAAGTATGGCAATACATTCATGATGATTCTCGAAAGTAGGTATGAGCACATAGCCGGACCATGTGAGCTCAATCGTATGAGCACTTGACTATCCGAGTTCGCCCACGAACATATTGATAAGTTAACTAATAGCGAAATGACCTTATACATGTATATGCTGAAATCTAACAATCGAACGAAATATCAAACATGGTATGTACACTTAGGTGGTTGTGTAATTTCTGTTAGAATATCGTATTCGATATGTAAATTTTAAATGATTGTGCCCGCACTTGAGTTTGTTGCCTTGTTTGAGTCTATACGCGCCTAGGCTGCACCCAGTGTGTGTATTTGTGTTTTTTCAAGGTAATGAGTTACCTCCGCGCTGAGGCTGCGTAATGTTGGGACCCGGAGTGTGTCCAGCACTCTTACCTAATAAGATTAGATTGACGACAGTTGTGACGAATTTTGAATGATAGCTGCAATTTCCAGCTATTTGTTTTGTACTGAAATACTTTTTAATTTTTTATATGGTCAACTGCTGCGGGTGGGAGGGGGGGGGGGGTGGGGAATGAGATTTTCCGTAAAAAAAACAACTGTCAGAAATGGTGACCACAAAACATACAAAATATAACATTGCGCCGGCAGCGGGAATCGAACCGGTGTCGTAAAGGTGAAAAAGCGAACGTCCTTACCACTGCGCTAGCGGGACGGACAATTACGTAAAAAAAATGTTGTTTTATCTATATATATCATAGCAGTTCAGCGTTTACAATTTGCAGGTTCGAAATCGTTCGCATTCTTTAGTTTTGTGATCACGTAAAAAGTTAATTTTACATGTTTTTATTCGCAATTTATTTACTAAATCGAGAACAAATATCAAACAAAATAGAGAAAATATACAGTTGTTTCATTGTTCCATAAAAATAGAATAGATGTTAAAATACTAATTTGAAATTAACATTCTGATACACTTATTGAATCTGTTTCCCCAGGATATGCTGTTCTATTAATATTTACCTTTATCAACACGAACGACAACTCTGCTAGGAGAATGTTATCAATGAAAATCAACGAGCAATCTCCTACGCAGTGGCGAATGCCAAGGGAAGTAACTGAAAAATGGAGTTATCTCAATCAGACTGGCTCGGTCTTTTACATAGGTCGCCATTGTGAAGAATTTTTTTACTGGTTATCAAACCTTGGACGCTGCTGTTCCAGCATCGTCAATAATCAGACGCCCCTCTAAGACTTTGACCTCTGGTGCTCTTTTGGAACCAGGAGAGTTTGAATGAAGAGTTCTTTTCAGCATATTGGATCAATTTGGATGGCTCATTTCTAGAATCACTCAATTCTTTATCTGCCATGTTACTGAATTGTATCGTTTATTAATTGAGTTCTGCTCCTGCAAACCGTTTTTTTAAATCAAGCAGTTCACAAAAGGATCATTCATAAGGCATAACTGAAGTAACCACCTTCTCAGAGGACACCGACTGGTTTTACGGCCTAATAAGGGTTTAAACCCACCAAATTCACAAAAAATGTAAAACTTTAAGTTGGTAAGGATTGACATCTTGACATGCCAATACACTGTGAGGTACCAGGCACACACACACACACACAGTAGAATGCTATGGACTCAACTGAATACATACAGACAGAGGTATCCATAGTCTATTGTAAAGGTAATAAAAAATATATGAATGAAATACATGGAAGAAAGACCAGAAATGTCTTAAAGGTCTGCAAAGCCAGCTCATCGGGCAAAATTTCATGATCTATGACCTCTTTTAATATAATATTCAGACAGACCACTGACGCTTTGGCCTTTGGGCTCATTTTGGAACCAGGAGAGCTTGAAGAATTGTTTTCAGGAAATAATGATTGGCTCATTTCTAGAACCAACCCCATCATCATCTGCTAGTAAAGAAACACCCAAATATCAATATCAGTATTAAAAACAATTACTTCGAAAGCTGTTTTCTAAGTTAATTCATGTAACAGACCCTTTGAAAATTTGTTTTGCACTTTGATGAGCCAGGTTTGTTTTAACAACATATCTAACAAAAACAAGAGAGCCATCACAGCTCTATATGGCACATCTAAGGAACATGTCTAAAAACGTAAACTCTGCTGATTCCTATGCAATTATGTTTTCAAGACCTGACTATAATCAGTACAGCATAGACTTAACAGGCATTTGACTTAACAGGGATATAATTTTAAACCTGTGTGACAAATATTCAAAATTTTCAACTTGTATGCTTTCCGACCTAAGAATCTCAGATCATTATAATCTCACCATCCACTAAAGCTCACTTTGTAAAACATGTACTATAGGTTAGTGTTAAGAAAAAAAAGCAGAAGCCAAATTTCAGCGTTAAGATGATAACCCACATAACTCAGATAATTTTCTGGAAATATGAGTGTAGACGTTTATTTGTGTGTGTAACAAACAAAGAAAGAATGAAGAATATAATTATTATCATAAATGTATTAGTATCCACAAGAATCTTATTTAATTATCAATCAAACCGCATTTAAATAAAGTATTTTTCGCCTCAAATTCAATGCTTCATTTATGTTTTTTCATTTGATTTTTATTTATTTTCATGCATTGACACTAACAATATACAATGTGAGAGCCTTTCCTAACGAGGCCCAGGTCCTTGCAAGGAGGGTGTTGCCATACCCTCCCCCCCCCACCCAAGCTCCTCTCACCAATATTTTTTACGAATGTATTTGTCAAACAACGGAGTCTGGTGCTTTTTTGCTCTTTTCAAATACATGCTCTGCGATGTGTAAGTCATAGAGCGACGTACTTTTTTAAATAATGGATCAATACTTTCCCATTACACCGTATGTCACATTGTGCATTAATTCTGATATATTTTATTATTCTAAAATACTACATGTACTGGGTTGAACATCTATACTTAGTTACTGCACGTGGTTTGTTGCAACATGCACAATGACCATGTGGGGAAATAAATTTTTTAACCCATAAAATTGTAAAAATTCGCAGAAATCGAATATTCTATTACCCCCATGTGGCATTTATGTCGATAACATTCAGAAGTAGGTACCTGTACACTGAAGTAGGTTCCGTGTGTTTTTTTTAAGTATGGAATATTCATACGCTTATAGTAAAACGTGTTTTTTTTTACATTCACCATTTTCTTTAACATTTTCAACTTAAATATCCAGCTGCATGATTTAATCGCGAGTGTTCGTTTTTGTGATCGGGAACACTAGAATAGCATGTATGGGTTGGCATGTAAACCTCTTTAAAGTAACAGAATACTAGGGCTTAAATATTAACTTTAACACCGTCAACTAAGACTTAATTAATATCGTTATAGAGGGCATACATTTTTTTGTAACATAGATGTTTCTGAATGAAATATTTAAGGACATCTGTGCATTTGTCCAAGATCTTTTCTGGTTATATTTAAACTTAACTATAACATTTTCAATATGATGACAACCACAAAATTGAACATTTTTCATCGCTTTATAGACTACAGAACTACTCCAGTGCAATGAGGTATCACAAGTTTGTGACAAACATTGGGGCGCTCTTCACACCATGGAGATTGAAATTTATGTTCTTATTTTCAGACTGGTGGTGGGGAATGCGTTCAATCTGACTGAGCAGTTGTTATTTTAATTTGTCAAAGGCACTCATGGGTAGTACTTATACCAAATTTCACCGAAAATGTAAGATTGTTTAACACATCGCGTCATTTTCAAAAAATATTTTTTGAGCAACACACAATGTTGGTATTAAAAACTCACTTGTTTACATATGGCAACGAATCCAAAACAAGAGCACCGCATAACCGGTGCCACGCTTGGCTACGGGTGAAGTTTTGAATAAATGAAAGGTTGTCAGATTATATCTTTTTTAAAGGTCACAGTGACCTTGACCTTTGACCTAGTGACCCAAAAATGAGTGGCGTGTAGAACTCATCAAGGTGCATCTACATATGAAGTTTCAAAGTTGTAGGTGGAAGCAATTTGATTTTAGAGCCAATGTTCAAAACCTTAACAAAATGTTAAGGTTTAAGCACGACGTGGACGGCGGATGGCAGACGACACGACAAGCTGGCTATGACAATACCTCGGGTTTTCTCCGAAAATGCCGAGCTAAAAACAGGAACTGGTAACTGGCTTGTTGTGAAAACAACAGAGGTTTAACACTTTATAAATTACCGGACAGTAAGTCAGATGATAATGGATTTCACAGTTGGCATCTTTAATTTTTTTGTTGGCAATGTCCGACATGCAACGAACTTTAGCCATGTCTGATTTAGGGAGTGAAAACATCACATCTGATTCACTCCGATCTTGCCCAAGGCTTGCTAAAGAAAAGCGTACAGTTTATATAGTATTGACAGACCTGTACGCTGAAGCTGACCCCATATCAAAAGTCAACCAGAGTCGTAACATATTTATGTCATGCTATAAATCAAAGACAATTCATTTTCTTGGATACTTTCTACATATATTGGTGAATGAATATAAATTACTGCATGGAGGCATATTTTAAGGTACAAATGTTTCAAATGCATCTTACAATAGATGAAAATAACTATCATCAGCCTGAAATTCACAATTTTGACGCCATTGTCGCTTTGTCACGTGACGAGTTTTCATTTGGATACGTTTAGATCGACCTTGTAATTTTTTCTGAAATGGTAAACATTACATTCGTTTTCTGATATTTATTATTTGTGAATAACAACTTATGTCTGGTGGATTAAAGTACTGATTTCAAAGTGAATCAGGTAATTTTAAATATTTTACTTTAGAGTTTGAATTTACACTACAATTTGTTAAAGCGGATATTTACGTTTTTTTATATGTGTTTAATTGTAATATACTGATAAAATATGTGACAATAACACAAAATAGGTAAGACAAATTATACATTAAAGCCGAATTTCATAAAATGCAGCAAAGACAATAAGCGCCCCGAGCAGATTGTGACGTACATATTTTCCTAAAATAACCGAAGCATTCGTCTTTGTATTAGGATCGGAGTTAGTGTTTGTGTGTATTATGAATAGATATCGTTGCAGGAATTCAAATAAACCGTTAAACTAAGTTTAGATTCACATCGTCGTACATGTCTGGTATACATGCTGGTGAATTCGGCTGTACAGCCGTTTTCAATTTCAGGATTAAATATCTGGCTTAGTTCGCATTTTTCGACACATGTTCTTCTTAACTTTTTTTTAAATTTATATTGAAATATATATATATAATAAGTTTTTTTAAACATTTTATATAAATTCATAAATATTTGACAAAATCGTATATACCCGCTTTAACAAAACAAGCAAGAATAATTCGAAATACCGGGAAATGTCTATCTGAATTTGAAAACACTTGAGCACATGGTATATTACTAAAAATAGAAATAACGTCATATGACCATGAAATCTCGGGAGATTCACCAGAGCTCCAGATAAAGGCCGAACAGCCGGAAATACGCCTTTTTCATGAAGAGTTACGCATTTATTTTTATAAACTGGACGTACAATTACGACATTAATATCTGTTTTACGCATTTACGAAAACAATCTGGCCGTACCGATACGTCTGCGAGGCTTATTTGTTGGTCTCTAACCTAACGGCGCTTTTCGTTAATTTAAATTTCCGAAAAGTTGTAGACTTGGTTCATATATTAATGCCTATTCTGTCGCGTGATTTCCTGTAACTTATAAATCCGTCAAAAACAATATGTCTGCGCGCAATGTAATGCTGGTTTAACCGAAAGGAGTTCAAAACAACACTTTGTTGTCATATAATGACTACATACGGTGTCGTCTAATCATCCTGACATTAAATCTGTAAACCCAGAAAAAGACATTGTCGCTCCAATATTAAACGATTTGATTGCATCGGTGGCTTTAAACGTTAGAAAACACAATGGGAAACGGAGGAGACAGTGAAATAAGTGTTCATTTACTTAGCTTACTAGGTGGCTTGTGTTTTCTTGTCAAGAAAAATGAAGGAATAGTATTAGTCATGAGTTTTAATGTGTAGTTGTATTTGCATCATAATTCAGAATGGAAAACCTTATACAGTAACTGTTTAAGAAGCTAAATATATTTATTATAATTGCTGCAAATGTTTCTGTAAAGTCAGTTATACACCCTTCAATATTCAAGAACACGGGTAGTACAGTACTACCTGTATTTTTGGATATGGTAGTACAGGTACTAATTGATTTTAAGCGTTACTCCTTTTCTTTCTGTCAGTGGCAGTACCGTTACTAATTTCACAAATCCTTATCTGGAGCTCTGGATTCACATTTGGAAAATGTCTGTTGCATCACTGTTTTTCTCGATATGTTGAGCAGAGAATAAGTTTTAAATGTTTAAGATAGTATTTTGTGAAAGAATATATCAGTTAAATGTGAAAAATGTGGATCTTTCTGATAATGTGGTTGATTTGGGCCAATAACTGCTTTTAAAAGCTGTTTTGGACCGGTCTTTGTTAACTGTCAACTTTACAGGAGTTTCTGGTTGACTTTCCTTATGGGTTTGATCCATAACTTTAAAGTCGCGCCAGTCAAAATTAATAAAATGCAAAAATCCTAAGTTATGGTACCCAGAACTAGCCCAAGGCTTAAGGACATATCACTTCCTGAAATGGTCAAAGTGGGTGGGGTAATGTTAAAGAATAATTCCTTATAAAAGCATTCTATATTAAGTTTGGAGCTATATGCATAATAAAAAATAGCATATACTTCAGTGATACATGAACCAGTTGTAATGAAATCTTTCAAAAAGAGTAAATAATCACATATTTTCACCTTTAAAACCACTTTCTTCCTGGGCGACCAAAGTCCTTATTTTCTTATTTTCTTCATAAATTCACTGTTACCAGCTGGAACATACATCACTGTAGAACAAAGTGTTAGAGTATTATTAAATTTAACACACTAGAAACACTGAAAGAAACATTCTTTTTTGTAAGAAAAAATGTAAACAACTGAACGTATAAAAACTAGCGCGAAACGACTGTCCTGTTTATTTCTTGTAAGAATTGCAGTAAATAATGATCGATTAAAGTAAGGAGAAAATCTACTAAATGACGAGTAATTAACTGTTATTTATTATTACATAAAAACACGATGTCATTATTTATTTCTTTTATGTTAAGAAAAAATACTGTTGAAAATAACTGTGTGCTCGTAACTCACCTAAACCAGTTGCTGACCGATTCACCGAGGTCATCTCTATATAGGGAGTAACGATAGATAAGGGGAGGTAACCAATCTACTCGGTAAATAGGTCAGTAACTGGTTTCCAGATTTATCTGCGCGCGCTCGTTTTCGAAACGGGAACCAAAAAAGCTTCTGAGATGGATGTCAAGTGTGTGGGGTCACACTCTGACACACAAACCAGTACTACAACGTTATACCGAGGTACCCGTAGAAACGAGCGGAAATTGTGTACACTGGTTTTAACAAGCGGTTGGCGAGGTACACGTACCGAGGTCTAGGGAAAAGTACCTCGCTATTTTTTGGTACCTCGAAGTGTGGCTGTGTACTTCTATGAAGTACCTCGATGTGTGATATAAACCAACACACACACACACACACACACACACACACACACACACACACACACACACACACACACACACACATACTTGTAAAACCTTCCAACCGGGGAAATGTGTTCTAAACCTACCAACCGGGGACCACCATTTCCACATGTTCTAGAAAGCTGAAAGTGATAAAGAACAGACAAGTTTCGAACCTAAAATACGATTTTGACATAAAAATTATGATAAATAGGGTAATAAATCAAAGAAAATTTTACATGCACACCGGGGAATTATGTGCGTACCAAATGAGGAACTGCGATGTGTGCCAACTGGGGAACGGTGTATACCAACAGGGGTACTAAGTGCGTACCAACTGTGGAACTTCAATGTGTACCAACTGGGGAATGGTGTATACCAACAGGGGAACTTAGTGCGTTCCAACTGTGGCACTTCAATGTGTTCTAACTGGGGAACGGTGTATACCAACAGGGGTACTATGTGCGTACCAACCGTGGAACTTTAATGTGTGCCAACAGGGGAATTGTGTTAACCAAGAGAGGAACTTACGCGCGCTATTACCGTGGAACTTCAATAATGTCTAACGGGAAATTTGCGTTTACCAACAGGGGTAATTGTGTGTAATCATGGTACCGTTGTTAATAGGACAATGGCGTGCACGTTCATGGATAATATTTAAGTTAGTACAAAAATTGAAAAGAATATGTATGAAACAATATTTAAATTAAATATGTTTATCATATGACCTTATATGAGTTATACAAAAATGCCTTATTTGATTGACTCAAATATTATTCACATCAAAATAAGCATAAGAGACAAAACGCAAATCAAACAATACATTTATGACTTCATTAGCTATAAGCCGACTACAAGAATGCAAGTGCTGCATTATACTATAACAATCATGGTGCAATTAATCAACAAATGAATACAATTCGTTCTTAAAACTAAAAAATAATGTTATTTTTTTCAGGCCACGCTATTTGTCAAACCGAATGAAGGAGAGGGGAAGCCGGCTTAATTGTTTAATTCCTTTTTTCCATCAGAAAAAAGCATTCACGATTGTCACGTACTATGAAGTTTTTTATCCTAAAAGTAGAACTGTCCATATGCATGTAGATTGAGTAGGGTAAATTTACTTTTTCCTTACTCTGACATTATAAAATAACTCATGCATTTAATCCCCTGAAACAGGTAAACATCAGAAAATTCATTCACACGCATGGCAACTTCCGCTTCACTTAAATTGTCTTAAATACATTTATTGCATTTTCAAAAATAATAAAATCTATAACTTTAAACAACCATGAACGTTTTACAACGAATGTGGCGAGGCACTACAAAACACTAATAATTAAATATGAACCAAAGCAAACACTTATCAAACACGTAGTTTAATATTATTTTAAATCACTTACATTATAGTATATAAACTTACTGGGAGTGCACATGTGGATCAATTGTTAGACCCTTGTTGGTGCCAACTTAAAAATAATATGTACCAACAGGAAAATTATAACAGTGTGACTCAATTCTGAATATACAGCACCAAATCGAACAAGATCAATTTCGCATACATGTCAAAACACTTAATTACATTCCAGATGGCAGATAACATGGTTAACATAATGATTAATCACTTAAAACAACCGACATTATAGCATCATATCGCAAAGTGTATAAACATGATTAGTTATTAGCTTTGTGCATGAATTTACATATCACATATAAATATATGTTTCAAATATGTTTTGTTCTAGGTAATCTACAGCTTGTTCAAGTGTGTGTATATGAAGAGTTTTCGAAAACAACAAGTAAATAGCTTGTGTTAGAATGCATAAAAGAGGTCAGTCGCAAACGCGATAAATTGTTTTAACAATATCTTAGTCTGGGAAATGGGTATGTTAATTGATCTTTAACCATAAATGAGACAAAAACATAACTAAATCTGGCATCTTAGTAATTTTCATCGTCGTTGAATTATAAACTTCAATTAAAAACATGGGAAAAAATGCATAACTCCTCGTGAATTTTTGTAGATCAAGCAATTTTGATATGAAAAACATATAAACATACCAATTATATACACAAAGCAAATATGTGAATTGATAGCTAATGTGAATATCAACACGCAAAACAAATGTGTAGGAAATTATTGTAATATTTTACAACTATTTAATCAATTCTAGTGCGATATTTACGCAATAATTTACATTTTGGTAAATTTTTACTTTAAAATAACTATTAAGTACTCAACTGCAAGTCAGACACCTGTCATTCAAAACAAATTTTGTAAAATTGAAAAAATATTCATTTGTATTCTTCATATTGTAGCAGTAGTTTAGCAGTAGTTTTTATGTTATTTACATTTATCTTATTACATCTAAAAGTGTTTGTTTGTTATGCATGAACAAAATGTTTGTTTCCATTTATCCGACTGAATTTTTTTGTGCCTTCTCTGAACGTTTAGCCTTCTAGATTGATTTGTTATCATGTTTGCTATATTCATTCATATTCACCAAGTTTAGGGTAAAAAATAACTTGTATAGTGAGTAACTCGTAGAAACTCGTAATAGAAAGTACAAAGAAACACTCTTTGGCCGAACTATATACCAATCCTAATTTGTTCGGCGATATGATTATTAACAAATATCGTTTTTGACTGAACCGTATTAATAAAACATTCAAATACAATAAGCACACATATATCTTTTTCGAAAAGAGTATATAGAACAAGAAAACACAAAAAAGTGGCAACTTCATCCTTTAACGTATTCTCCTAAACGTGCATTATATGTGTAATATTTTTGTAAGTTAAAAGTCCCCGTCGCTTTTTTGTTTCAATTAAATTTCTGCAAAAGTCTTTGACAATTTTCCAACTTCTGTTGTGAAGGTCATTCTCACTTTCAATACATGCAAGTATTTCTTTTTTCCCTGGTAATTTACCCATTATCAAAAAACGATCAAAGTGTCTGTGAACAGCTCCTTTTTCGTTTTCACTCCATTGCTTTTTGGCTGCTTGTTTTGTTCTCCTGGTATTGGAAGTACCCTTTTCTGTACATGGATAATCAAACACCATATGACGTCGCTAACTGCCATGTGTAAGATATTCATATTAAATATATATACTTCAGTACAATTTTTCATAGCAAATTTCGACAAAAGCGTCCAGGTACTTACGGCACCTGATAATGACATCGATGTCACACGACAAATTTGGAAACATTATTTTGCCTTATGAATCAAACAATTACTTTTTTAAAGATTGGCTGAATACACCGACGTAGCATGTCATAACATATACCAGGTTGTTCCAAACATGTTATCAAAGTTCGAAAAAGTATACAATGAATATTTTTACAGATACTAATAAGACAAAACGTATGCACGGTTAAATGAAAGGTATTGTACTTCTCTGGACAAATGTGTTGGAAGGAAAAAGAACTGGTGAACGGACTGTGGTTCACGGTAAATCCTGTATGTATTGTGCGGTGGTGGGTATAAAATGAACTATCTTTTCTTACCCATGTCAGAATGTATCGTATAGTAAACTATCGAGTAGACGCTATTGTTTTTTTTGTCGTTAAGATAAAATATCAACCAATGTCCATATGTAACACGCAAGTTAAATTTCCTAATGTCTCAGAGTTTCATACACAGTAATTGGCAGCGTATAAGTCTAATACTGAAAATTAAAATTAATGACATTACACTTCTTGGATAAGCGATAATTAACGTTTTTTGTGATTATGATGAAGTCGATGTTTATAGACTACAGTGGTTAATACACATGCTCATCAGTTTCATTGACAGGTGTAAGTTCTAAATTCTTTGTGTATATGAAGATTTTGAAAGACAAGTAGTTCATAGTCACTACAACTGGTAAACAATATTTTATTCTTTTAAAATTCGCGTAACCCAGTTACCAATTAGCATCACCCGGAATAAATATTGGCACAATATAATTTAAGGCAAAATTACGCCCATTTCACTGAAGAATAAACCAAACCAGAAAATACCCCTTAGTAGCTTCGACATAGTGAAATATTACAAACCGTCTCATCGCTTTCTTCCGTGTGTACGGATGTTGTTTGTCCTGGTTCCTGGCTGTCAATAGATCTAGTAGTCAGTGTGTTGCCTATTCAAAAACAACAACAAAAAATGGTATAACACATAATTTAGTCAGAGTTAAAAAGTTTGTTATTCATGAAACCATTTAGTTCAACGCATTTGTATTAATGCATGTGTAGTAATAACAAATCACTGTGAAACATACCCATTTTTTGTTCCGTGCATTTCTGACAATTCAAATAACAAATACACATTATCAGACAGACCGCATTAAAGTAGAGCTTGACGACGTTCAATGATTAAACATTTTAATTTACGGCAAAAAGATATTTGAATATCTGTATTTAAAATGAATAACTCATGAATGAACATGAATGTAATCATAAAACTGATTGGCTATATTTATAAGAATAATAATTCAAAAGACATTTAAAGCTAATTTAAAATGGGATAAATATCAGTGATAAATCCATCACAGATGACATCTTTACAATAGAATGTACCTTTCTCCATGGAAGTGTTGGTACTCCATAATCATATCGGAGTTCCTCGCCAATTGCAATGTCTCTGTCGGCGAAAGTGCATAGATGGGGAGTTTGGTTGACTTCAACTATTTTCATTACACATTTTTGTTTTGCGTCTCCATTTTCGGCATCATTTATCATTCGACTCTCATGAAATATATCGTTGGTAGCGTCAATGCTGAATAAGACATTTAAATAAACACTTCTGGTGCTTTAAACTAAAATAACTCGCATGCCATTTTTAATTATTATGGTGAAAAAACTAAAGATAATTCTTCTTCTAATGGCGTGATTTAAACGTTTGATGTGCAAAGTAAAGATAATTTGTAGTTACCAGCAAGATTTGTCTCTGTATTTAAAAAAGTAAATGAAGCTGCCTTAACCCCCCCTTTTCATACTCCTTTTCTAATTGCCGTGCATGTTTTACTCGTGTTATCAGAGCCCCTTTGTATTCGAGAAGAAAGTCTCCTTTTTTTAAAGGCTCAGTGGCCAAGACTCCTTCGTCTGAAATATTTATATTTTTAGACAATTTATATTAATAATCATTTTGGTCATATAATTGAAGGCTAGATATAGGCGCCAATAGTGTTTTATTCATAAATAATCAATAAATCTTTATGCTACTTCCATACTTCTTCCCAGTATTAAGTAACCCAATAGTCCATGTTTGTTTTCTTCTTTTTAATGGAAAGGGGCTACGATGTTCTTTTATAATTTCTAAACGACTTTAAACATAACCATATACAAAAATATTTGTACCTATGACATCATTGACGGTTTTTACTTCAAAACCTGGTGGATCAACGTAATTCTAACAGTACGTTCTTGCGAGATCAAGGGTACTTGGACCCTTTTGGCTACTAAATGTAAAAATGGAAATGTCGATGAGAAAAACAACAAGAGCAGTCAGAAGACAGCGCGCTCGACTATTCAAGTGCTTGACAGTATAAAGTAAGCCACCATGGGGAAATTGTTCATATTCAATAAGGTCAAGGTACTATAGTCATATTCTAACTGGAAGAGGACCATAATTGAAACATATTGATCCAATGTCAATGTCATGTAACTTGTGAATATGTTACTATGTCGTAATAAATAAGCTTAAACCAAACATATTGATCGCTTATGTTTTAAAGAAGTGGTACATTATAGACGATTTTGAGTTCAGGTTTCCAAAAAACATATGTATTGAACATTTGTAAAGACATAAAACAAACTAATAAGATTGTATTTCAAGTTTGATAGCAATAGCTTGGGTCGGTAGGTTAGACGGTCTTAAGAAAAAAAATGCTTTTTTTAACATGTTAAAAAAATAAGGACAACAAAAACATTTTTTTTTGGGGGGGGGGGGTAAGTGTTGTTTTGTCAAAGTATGAATCAAATCTGATCCTAAATAAAGAAGTTATGGCAATTTAATCAAAATTTATTAATTTGACCTTCAGATTCAAGGTCCAAAGGTCAAGGTAAAATTCAACTTGCCAGGTGCAGTACCCTCATGATAGTAAGAAAGTATTTGAAGTTTGAAAGCAATAGCCTTGATACTTTAGAAGTAAAGTCGATGTAAACACAAAATTTAACAAAATAGTCAAAGTTTCTAAGTGGAAAAAGGGCCATAATTTTTACAAAATGCTTGTTACAGTTGTCTGCTCTTGTTTATAGATTGGGGTCATGTTGGTCAAGAAGTATGCAAAATATGAAAGCAGCATGTCAAGGAACAATTAAAATATTTGAGGTGGTACGCAAACTTTAACAAAGAATTATTAATAATATGCATATTCTAAGTGGAAAAGGGGGCCATAATTCTTACAAAATGTTGTTTACAGTAGTCTGCTCTTGTTTATAGATTGGGGTCATGTTGGTAAAGAAGTATGCAAAATATGAAAGCAATATGTCAAGGGACAAAGAAAATATTAAGGTAGTACGCAAACTTTAACATAGAATAACCAATAATATGCATATTCTAAGTGAAAAAAGGGGCCATACTTCTTACAAAATGCTTTTTACAGTTGTCTGCTCTTGTTTATAGATTGGGGTCATGTTGGTTAAGAAGTATGCAAAATATGAAACCTTATGTCAAGGGGCAAAGAAAATATTTTAGGTGGTACGCAAACTTTAATAAAGATTTATCAATAATATGCATTATCTAAGTGGAAAAGGGGCCATAATTCTTACAAAATGCTTGTTACAGTTGTCTGCTCTTGTTTATCGATTGGGGTTATGTTGGTAAAGAAGTATGCAAAATATAAAAGCAATATGTCAAGGGACATAGAAAGTATTTGCGGTGGTACGTAAACTTTAACAAAAATTTATCAATAATATGCATACTTTAAGTGGAAAAAGGGGCATAATTCTTACAAAATGCTTGTTACAGTTGTCTGCTCTTGTTTATAGATTGGGGTCATGTTGGTAAAGAAGTATGCTAAATATAAAAGCAATATGTCAAGGGACATAGACAATATTTGAGGTGGTACGCAAACTTTAACATTCCAACGCTCACGCTAACGCCGACGCCGGGGTGAGTAGGATAGCTCCAATATATATATATATATATATATATATATATATATATATATATATATATATATATATATATATATATATATAACTAACGAAAAACTGCCTAGAGCTCTACTTTGTTTAACGTTTATTTATAAAATATATTCGTGAAATATGTACCGTAAAACAAGCTTTGTAATCAAATGATATTTATATAAATCGATCTTTAGAATTCGTCTTCCGGTATTACTTTAACGTTTACATAAAAACGCTTTTTAATAGTAATTGTAAGTTGAAAACATAATTAAAAAACTTACCTTAGTTTAATGCGTTTGTTCGCTCGAAACTCCATTTTTCCAACTTACTTTCACTAAATGATATAAATACCGAGTGTATGATTTTTAAACAGCGCAACCGGGGAACTGTTATATGCCTGGATACACACTCGATTGTAATTTGGTCAAGATTTGTGTATATTTTGTGCATGCCACAAACCCGCTAATCGGGGAAGGCGTTGGATTTCTAATTTAAATTGACAGTTTGGTATTTTATACACGTAGATTAGAGATTTGCGCCTAAAACCAACCGGGGAATTCCCCGGTTGGTAGGTGTTCCCCGGTTTGTTGGTGTGTATTCATACGATTTTCCCCGGTTGGTAGGTTTTACAAACTCACACACACACACACACACACACACACACACACACACACACACACACACACACACACACACACACACACACACACACACACACACACACACACACACACACACACACACACACACACACACACACACACACACACACACACACACACACACACACACACACACACACACACACACACACACACACACACACACACACACACACACACACACACACACACACACACACACACACACACACACACACACACACACACACACACACACACACATACCGGTTTATATCACATGGAGAGGTCCTTTGTTCCGTACCAACACACCGACGTCTACCCCTATTTGATGAAATATTTGAATGATAAATATAGACAGGCAACAGTTTTGGTAACTTAAACCCATGCATCAATTGTATTTTTCAATATTTTGCATTTTAAGATACGAGTATTCTACATACATTGTGAGGTGCATACCTCGAGATGTCCCACACAGAGCACACATGTATCAGGTTATCATTTAGAGGTACCATCAAACAATGTTTTTATTACGTATTCTTCATCACACAGATGTATACCTTAAAGGGGCCTTTTCACAGATTTTGGCATATTTTGAAGTTTGTCATTAAATGCTTTATATTGATAAATGTAAAAATTGGATCTTAAAAGCTCCAGTAAAAAATCAAGAATGAAATTAAAAAAAGGAAAAAAAAGTAGCTGGTACCAGGGCTCGAACCAATGACCCCCGGAGTCCTGGAGTACCTCCGGAGTCCTGGAGTAAGTCTGAAGTAAAAACGCACTATCCCTCTCGGCTATTCCGCCGGATATACACAGTTGAAGTATTTTATACATTATATAAGCAATCTTAGTAGTTTCGTAAATTTAAACGACAACAACAGAACTCTCCAAATTATTCAATTGTTTCGCGTTGCAACGCTTTATAATTTTTAGTTTTTCAAATCGTCAAAAGATACATATAATGGCTATATTGGACTATGGTAAATGTTCAGTAATACTGTTTCCTCACAAATATCATATCTAAAACGAAAATTTGCGAATCTGAAACAACTTTTTTCAATTTTGTCCATTTACCAAACCGTGAAAAGATCCCTTTAATCAAATCATGCCTAATTCAATTAACAAATTTGGTGTATCACAAAAAAGACTTTTGGAGGTGTGTCGATCGGTCCAATTTTTTTTGTTATTTTGCCTTTAAGTGTATAGCCTCAAAATTTAATCCAGGAAGGCCCCCAAAAATTGGTTTGCAGCAATTTTTCGTGGGTCAGTTGCGTTACGCTAAACCATCTATTTGTTTATTTAGGCCTTTTTCAATTTCATTCGATAGTATTTTGTGCTTTTTAATGCGTATTCTAATGTGTGTACGGACTAACTCATGAATATTAGTTTAAAGATATTAATATCTATAAATATAATCCACAAGAAACGTCGATTTATAACAGTTTATTCCTCCAAAAAATACTCCCAAACATTTTTATGACAAAAAGTAGTTTCAAAATGTATTTACACTTCGAACAATGTCAAGTTCAGACAACATCATCTGGAAACAAGAGTGCCAAACTGTCATAGGATACGCCCTTTTGAAGGTTTTGGACATCATCTAGACACAACTTCTGACCAAATTTGGTGAAGATCGGATCAAAACTACTTCAATTAGAGAGCAGACACCATGCTAAATGCTTGAAATGCACTTAGTGACCTCATGCCCTAGTTTTTGACCCGGCATGACCCATATTTGAACTTTACCTAAATATCATGTACACACAAAAAACTACTTCAATTAAGAGAGCGGACACCATGCTAAATCCTTGAAATGCACTTGGTTATCCCGTGACCTAGTTTTTGACCCAGCATAAACCATATAAGAACTTGACCTAAATATTGTCTAGATACACTTTCTGACCAAATTTGGTGAAGATCGGATGAAAACTTCTTCAGTTAGAGAGCGGAAACCATACTTAATCCTTGAAATGCACTAAGTGACCCCGTGACCTAGTTTTTGACCCGGCATGACCCATATTCAAACTTAACCTAGATATTGTCTAGATACAACTTCTGACCAAGTTTGGTGAAGATCAGATGAAAACTATTTGAAATAGAGAGCGGAAACTGCTGTGGAAACCGCCCGTCCACCCACCGGCGGCGTCCACCCGCCCGCCAAGGGTGAAACCATAATACGTCCCGTTTTGAAAAACGGGCGTATAAAAAATCAAATTATAGATGTATATTATGAAAACACTTACTTTCTTCAGACACAAATTATATAGAAGAGTCAATACCACAACATGAAAACGTTTAAGCAAAATATATTCATACATGAAACAATGCCTTAACCCTCCTACCTAGAACAAATGTCAAGTTTAGACTATATCATCAGGAAAAAATCTAATTACAATTGTATATTATGAAAATCAAAGACTTAATTTCTTTTGACACAAAGTATATAGAAGAGTTAATACCACAACATGAAAACATTTAAGCAAAATATCTTCATACATGACACAATGCTTTAATCATCACACATAGAACTAATGTCAAGTTCAGACAATATCATCTGGAAACAAGAGATGTGTTTGTCATAAACACAATGCCCCTTCTGCGCCGCTTTGAAGTGATATATTTGACCATTGACATTGAAGGATGCCCTTGACCTTTTACCACTCAAAATGTGCAGCCCCACGAGATACACATGCATGCCAAATATCAAGTTGCTATCTGAAGGGACATAGAAGTTATGAGCATTTTTTGAAACCTAAATGCGAAACCTAAACGCAAAGTGTGACGGAAAGACAGACAGACAGACGGACGGTCCGATCACTATATGCCCTCTATCGGGGGGCATAAAAATCAAATTAATATACATGTCACAATGCCTTAACCATAAAGAAAACATAACAACAATTGTGCAAGTATGATCTATTAATAAAGAAAATGGTCCAATGTTTCAAAGGAATTTAGTAACTCATAAACTATTTCAGAGTAAGTAAAACATGTTTATTGAGAGTGGAGAAAAAAAAGACCTTGTTGTACAGTGTTACTTGCTAACAAAAACATGGTCAATTCGGTTCGCAACTCCGAACTAAAGTAAATTCTACAATGGAAATCAATTTGACGAGCTTTGCAAAAATTAAGAATTTGGTCGTATGAATAGTTATCTTCAGCCAGAAAAAATCCAACTGTTTTACACGTGTTTATAACAAATACCACCATCTTGTTTTCATACGAGTAATGCCCCCTCCCAATTTTGTATTATTTCTTTTAAGCATTGCTGCTTTGCATATAACAATATTGATTTAAGTATGGAGTATATGGCGTGTAAATTATTGTTTTTCAACCAACCGAAACCATTTGTAATCTTTTCCAAGATATCATTGGGACAAATCGTCAAATAAAATTTCATGAAGATCGGACAATTAATGTGACCTTTAGAATGTTAACAAGGCAAATGTTGATGCCGCAAGATGGACAACGGGCAAAAAGCGATCACAAAAGCTCACAATGAGAACATTGTGCGCAGGTGGGCTAAAAAGCTATAAAATCATTTTTGTTTTCACTTTTCAGCAGTAATCCAGTTTTGAATCGTGTTTTTTAATTTTTTTCCATGACAATCCGTGTAGAATTTCATATTTTTGCATTACTCTTTCACAGTCTTCACGCTTAAGTTCCTTTCTCAACGCAATATTCGTTTTGAACAGCGTCTTCAAAAGATGACTCTGGTCTTCACCGAGTTTCTGAAGCCTCTCTGAAAAAGTAATAAAATCATATTCAATTGCCTCTTCTGTTCGATGATGACTACCAACAAGCATCTCAGAAATATAATAAGTTATAAAAAAGTTCATCTCAAAACTGTTCCAGAAAATGAACCATGATTTAAAGGTAATCTTTTTATTTGAAATGCTGCTTGTAATTAATCAAATGAAATGTTGCACAATAAACTATTCAGAATGTGACTTTCTATTGAAACAAAAGATCTGAAGTGATATCACTTGAACATTTTCTCAATTCTCTTGAAGACATCTAAAAAATAATTATGCTTAATATAACCGGATACTTTGAGTAATAGTTACTTAGTAATAAATGTCCACACATTAAGATGTATCCATTTATTAAGTTTCATTTTGATATGTCTTACAGATTTTGAGTTATGAGCAAGATTGAAGTAACGATTTAAAGATAAGCTAGGAACACCTATGAAGCTTCTTGGCAAAGTTAAATTGTGTCAAAGTAGAGTTAGCTTATTTCAATTACTGTGTTAATTGTACATTTATTACGAATTTTTAAACAAAAACATTATACTGTGACTTTCAGGAATACCGTTTTGTTTTTGAAACAAAGCCTACTTACTGGGATGACCCGACATGGTTACAGATGTGGACGGCCAAGGTTTTGCATGTGGCTGTCTTACTGGCACATCATGGTCTGTCAGAAGATTCAGGGTCTGAAAGAGGTTCATTTAAAAAATAATCTTCCTACACTATCTTATAACAAGAGATTGCCAAGCAATATTGTCCCCTACCGGTGAAACTCCACAATTGTCAGTGATTTTTTTTTTAATTTGTTGCCATAGCAACCATAATTCTTGACGTAGGAACAAAATGAAATGACGTGCATACTCTCCATATTGCAATCTATCCATGTTTCAAGTTTCATGAAAAAATATGAAGAACTTTTAAAGTTATCGCAGGATCCAGTAAAGTGTGACGGACAGAAAGACTGACACACGGAGCGTAAACCTTAAGTCCCCTCCGGTTTCACTGGTAGGGGACAACAAGGATATCAGTAGTGCTAATGGATGCTTCCCAAATTGGCCATTATGTTGAAACAATGACCAAGTTATATCATAGGAAATTAACATTGCCAACCCTTACCTTCACCTTTGGGTCTAACTAAAGGTCCTGAGACAAGAGCACCGCATACCGGGTGCCAATGCTCAGCTGCGGGTGCAGTTAAAAAAAAATTGAGGTCACAGTGACCTTGACCTTTGATATAGTGACCAAAAAATGGGCGTGGAGTGTGGAACTCATCAATATGCAGCTACATATGAAGTTTCAAAGTTGTAGGTAGAAGCATTTTGATTTTTTAGCTCTACTGCCAAAGGCAGAAGAGCTTATGGGATGGCATGGTGTCTGTGTGTGTGTGTGTTAGACGTTGTCTTGTTTATCCGATAAAGTCCAGTTTTCATGCGATTATTTTCAAACTTACTCAGTGTCTTTATATTAATGAGGACTCAAACGTTATTGATTTTCAGGTCACTGGGTAAAAGGTCAAGGTCACAGTGACTCGAAATAGTAAAAACTTGTTTATCCAAAAAGGTCCACAGTTTTCATCCGATTCTTTTCAAACTTACTCAGTGTCTTTATATTAATGAGGACTCGAACCCTATTGATTTTCAGGTCACTTGGTCAAAGGTCAAGGTCACAGTGACTCGAAACAGTAAAAACTTGTTTATCCGATAAAGTCCACAGTTTTCATCCGATTCTTTTTAAACTTGCTCAGTGTCTTTATATTAATGAGCACTCGAACCCTATTGATTTTCAGGTCACTGGGTCAAAGGTCAAGGTCACAGTGACTCGAAATAGTAAAATGGTTTCCAGATGTTAACTCAAGAATGCTTAGGCCTAGGATCATGAAACTTCATAGAAACATTGATTATGACTTGCTGATGACCCCTATTGATTTTCAGGTTGCTAGGTCAAAGGTCAAGGTCACAGTGACAGTGTTTAAAGCAGTAGAGCGATTCAGGCCCTCATGGGCCTCTTGTTTAGTTATTGTTGTCAAAACGTGCAGTCGAAAGTGTAATATACAATTTACTGAACAGACATTGTGAGGTACGAGGCACACACACACACACACGCACTAGAAACACAGTACATTAATAAAGAGGTATCCACCAAAATGCACTCTTTATGTAAGTTGGTAGTGGTGACAAACAAATCTCCACAACAATCCAATGAGAGCTGATCATTTAATACAATACCAGCCTTACCCCTTACGCTCGCCCTTTCTTCTCTGTACTTGTAACCAGATGTGCGTGAAGATGTGTCCTTTTCTAACAGTGCATTGGAACTTAAAGGTTCAGGGCAAGCTCCTTCGTCACCACCACCTTCATTACCTGTATTAAATAAAGCATTCTCCCATCACTTGTGACACCCATTTAATTTTGACATTTTATGTTGTCTTTACCTCTTGCATTGCATTCCATTGATATAAAGACAAGCTATTGACATAACCACTGTTTCTGGAAATATCAGAAGTGCTTTATCACTACCATCTCAGTAAGCATATACCCTACATTTTTACATGATTTACTCTTTTCAGTGGAAATCGAACCCACAGCAGCCAGACACCTTGGTTAACAAACACAATGCTTTAAGGTATATGCAAGGTATAAGGATTGATATCTGGAAATGTTAAAACGCTGTGAGGTACAAGGCACACACACACACAGTAGAATGCTATTTACTTAACTGAACACATACAGACAGAGGTATCCATAGCCTATTGTAAAGATAAAAAAATATGAATCAACGATATGGAGGTACTAATGACCAAAAATGTCTTGAAGTTCTGCAAACCAAGCGCTTAAGGCCAAATTATCAAGGTCCATGAGCACATGTATTATAATAATCAGACCCACCTCAGAAGCTTTAGCCTTTGGTGGTTGTTATGAATAATGTATATAATCTTTCATTTATTGCGTTTTGCTCATCGAAACAGTTTTCTTTTTTTTTAATCAAGCAGTTCACAAAATTATCATTCATAGGTCACTCCCTAACTTACATGTACCATCTCTTCAGAAGCCAACAACTGGTTGAACACACTCAGAAGGGTTCAAACCCACAGCATTTAGTTATTGTTGTCAAAACGTTCTATCGAAAGGTGTAATATAGAATTTACTGAACAGACATTGTGAGGTACAAGGCATAAACAAAAAAACACACTAGAAACCCAGTACATACATATAGAGGTATCCATCAAAATGTACACTTAAAGTAAGTTGGTAGTGGTGACAAACAAATCTCCACAACAATCCAATGAGAGCTTATCATTTAATACAATACCAGCCTTACCCCTTACGCTCGCCCTTTCTTCTCTGTACTTGTAGCCAGAAGTGCGTGAAGATGTGTCCTTTTCTAACAGTGCATTGGAACTTAAAGGTTCAGAGCAAGCTTCTTCGTCACAATCACCTTCATTACCTGTATTAAATTAAGCATTCTCCCGTCACTTGTGACACCCATTTAATTTTGGTATTTTATGTTGTTTTTACCTCTTGCATTGCATTCCATTGATATACAGACAAGCTATTGACATAACCACTGTTTCTGGAAATATCAGAAGTGCTGTATCACTACCATCTCAGTAAGCATATACCCTACATTTTTACATGATTTACTCTTTTCAGTGGGAATCGAACCCACAGCAGCCAGACACCTTGGTTAACAAACACAATGCTTTAAGGTGTATGCAAGGTATAAGGATTGATATCTGGAAATGTTAAAACGCTGTGAGGTACAAGGCACACACACACACAGTAGAATGCTATTTACTCAACTAAACACATACAGATAGAGGTATCCATAGTCTATTGTAAAGATAAAAAAATATGAATCAACGATATGGAGGTACTAATGACCAAAAATGTCTTGAACGTCTGCAAAACCCAGCGTTAAGGCCAAATTATCAAGGTCCATGAGCACACATATTATAATAATCAGACCCACCTCAGACGCTTTAGCCTTTGGTGGTTGTTATGAATAATGTATATTATCTTTCATTTATTGTGTTTTGCTCATCGAAACAGTTTTCTTTTTTTTAATCGAGCAGTTCACAAAATTTTCATTCATAGGTCACTCCCAACTTACATGTACCATCTCTTCAGAAGCCAAAAACTGGTTGAACACACTCAGAAGGGTTCAAACCCACAGCATTTAGTTATTGTTGTCAAAACGTGCAGTCGAAAGGTGTAATATAGAATTTACTGAACAGACATTGTGAGGTACAAGGCATAATCAAAAAAACACACTAGAAACCCAGTACATACATATAGAGTTATCCACCAAAATGTCAACTTTAAGTAAGTTGGTAGTGGTGACAAACAAATCTCCACAACAATCCAATGAGAGCTGATCATTTAATACAAAACCAGCCTTACCCCTTACGCTCGCCCTTTCTTCTCTGTACTTGACACCAGATGTGCGTGAAGATGTGTCCTTTTCTAACAGTGCGTTGGAACTTACAGGTTCAGAGCAAGCTTCTTCGTCACCACCACCTTCATTACCTGTATTAAATAAAGCATTCTCCCGTCACTTGTAACAAGCATTTAATTTTGACATTTTATGTTGTCTTTACCTCATGCATTGCATTCCACTGATATACAGACACGCTATTGAATTACCGCTGTTTCTGGGAATACCAGAAGTGCTATATCACTACCATCTTAAGTAGACATATGTTCTACATTTTTACATGATTTACTGTATTCAGTGGGAATCAAACCCACAGCAGTCAGACACCCTGGTTAACAAACACAATGCTCTAAGGTATATGCTAGGTATAAGGATTGATATCTGAAAATGTTAAAACGCTGTGGGGTACAAGGCACACATACACAGAAGAATGCTATTTACTCAACTGAACACATACAGACAGAGGTATCCATAGTCCTTTGTAAAGGAAATAAAAATACGAAACAACAACATGGTGGTTATTATGACCAACAAGAGCATCACATAGCGGGTGCCAATGCTCGGCTCGGTTTTATTTTTTTTTTAGACATCACAGTGACCTTGACCTTTGATCTAGTGACCCAAAATGGGTGTGGCGTGTAGAACTCATTCATGTGGAGCTACATATGAAATTTCAAGTTGAAGGTGGGAGCACTTTGATTTTAGAGCAAATGTTAAGGTTTTAACTCGATGCGGACGAGCTGGCTATGACAATACCTCGGGTTTTCTTCGAAAACAGCAGAGCTAAAAATGTCTTGAAGACCAAGTCAGCTCATAAAGCCAAATTATCAAGGTTTATGAGCACACGTATAATAATAATCAGACCCATCTCCGACACGCCTTTGGTGGTTGTTATGAATAATGCATTTTATCTTTCATTAATTGGGTTTTGCACATCGAAACAGTTTTCATTTTTTTAATCAAGCAGTTCACAAAATTATTATTCATAATTCATATCCTAACTAACCATCTCTTCAGAGGCCAACAACTGGTTGAACACACTCAGAAGGGTTCAAACCCACAGCATTTCGTTATTGCTGTCAAAAGTGCAGTTCAAAGATGTAATATACAATTTACTGAACAGACATTGTGAGGTACAAGGCACACACACACATGCACTAGAAACACAGAACATACATATAGAGGTATTATCCAAAATGTACACTTTATGTTAGTTGGTAGTGGTGACAAACAAATCTCCACAACAATCCAATGAGAGCTGATAATTTAATACAATAAAAGCCTTACCCCTTACATGCCCTTTCTTCTCTGTACTTGTAACCAGATGTGCGTGAAGATGTGTCCTTTTTTCTAACAGTGCGTTAGAACTTAAAGGTTCAGAGCAAGCTTCTTCGTCACCATCACCTTCATTACCTGTATTAAATAAAGCATTCTCCCGTCACTTTTGACAAGCATTCAATTTTGGCACTTTATGTTGTCTTTACCTCTTGCATTGCATTCCATTGATATACAGACAAGCTATTGACATTACCGCTGTTTCTGGGAATACCAGAAGTGCTGTATCACTACCATCTCAGTAAGCATATACCCTACATTTTTACATGATTTCTTGTATTCAGTGGGAATTGAACCCGCAGCAGCCAGACAACCTGGTTAAGAAACGTAATGCTCTCAGGTATATGCAAGGTATAAGGATTGATAATTGGAAATGTTAAAACACTGTGAGGTACAAGGTACACACACACAGTAGAATGCTATTTACTCCACTGAACACATACAAACAGAGGTATCAATAGTCTATTGTAAAGGAAAACAAGGGCTGTTTGTAAAACATGCATGCCCCCCATATGGGCTGTCCGTTGTAGTGGCAGCGATTGTGTGAATACGATTTTTGTCACTGTGACCTTGACCTTTGACCTAGTGACCTGAAAATCAATAGTGGTCATCTGCTAGTCACGATCAATGTACCTATGAAGTGTCATGATCCTAGGCAAAAGCGTTCTTGAGTTATCATCCGAAAATCATTTTACCATTTCGGGTCACCGTGACCTTGACCTTCGACCTTGTGACCTAAAAATCAATAGGGGTCATCTGCGAGTCATGATCAATCTACCTATGAAGTTTCATGATCCTAGGCATATGCGTTTTTGAGTTATCATCCAAAAACCATTTTACTTTTTCGGGTCACCGTGACCTTGACCTTTAACCTAGTGACCTCAAAATCAATAGGGGTCATCTGCGAGTCATGATCAATCTACCCATTAAGTTTCATGATCCTAGGCGTATGCGTTCTTGAGTTATCATCCGGAAACCATTTTACTTTTTCGGGTCACTGTGACCTTGACCTTTGACCTATTGACCTCAAAATCAATAGGGGTCATCTGCGAGTCATGATCAATCTACCCATGAAGTTTCATGATCCTAGGCGTATGCGTTCTTGAGTTATCATCCGGAAACCATTTTACTTTTGCGGGTCACCGTGACCTTGACCTTTGACCTAGTGACCTTAAAATCAATAGGTGTCATCTGCAAGTCATGATCAATGTACCTATGAAGTTTCATGATCCTAGCCCCAAGCGTTCTTGAGTTATCTTCCAGAAACCACCTGGTGGACGGACCGATCAACAGACAGACCGACATGTGCAAAGCAATATACCCCCTCTTCTTCATAGGGGGGCATAAAAATGAAACAACGACAGGTTATTAATGACCAAAAATGTCTTGATGGTCTGCCAAGTCAGCTCATAAGGCCATATTATCAAGGTCTATGAGCACATGTATTATAATAATAAGACCCACCTCTGACGCTTTAGCTTTTGGTGGTTGTTATGAATAAAATATTTTATCTTTCATTAATTGGGTTTTACTCATCGAAACAGTTTTCTTTTTTTATTAAGCAATTCACAAAACTAGAAATGGCGCGGCAGAGGCCGACGCGTATCCCCACGCCGAATGTTTGACCTAGGTGTGCCCCAGGGTTGGTAATGGGGCCATGCATAGCTGAGATTGACCGTATTGTCATAAGAGAAGTTCATCATCAATTAGAAGTGAATTGGTGTAGAAATGAAGAAGTTATAGTAAAAGGCAATTTTGGGTGGGTGTGACATATGTGGGCAGGGCGCCCCAGGGTTGGTAATTGTGCCATGCATAGTTGAGATTGACCGTATTGTCATAAGAGAAGTTCAGTATCAATTTGAAGTGAATCGGTGTAGAAAAGAAGAAATTATAGTAAAAGGCAATTTTGGGTGGGTGTGGTCTATGTGGGCGGGGCCCCAGGGTTGGTAATGGGGCCATGCATAGTTGAGATTGACCGTATTGTCATAAGAGAGGTTCAGTATCAATTTGAAGTGAATCGGTGTAGAAATGAAGAAATTATAGTAAAAGGCAATTTTGGGTGGGTGTGGTCTATGTGGGCGGGGCGCCCCAGGGTTGGTAATGGGGCCATGCATAGTTGAGATTGACTGTATTGTCATAAGAGAAGTTCAGTATCAATTTGAAGTGAATCGGTGTAGAAATGAAGAAATTATAGTAAAGGCAATTTTGGGTGGGTGTGGTCTATGTGGGCGGGGCCCCAGGGTTGGTTTTGGGGCCATGCATAGTTGAGATTGACCATAATGTCATAAGAGAAGTTCAGTATCAATTTGAAGTGAATCCGTGTAGAAATGAAAAAATTATAGTAAATGGAATTTTTTGGTGGGTGTGGCCTATGTGGGCGGGCGCCCCAGGGTTGGGATTGGGGCCATGCATAGTTGAGATTGACCCTAATGTCATAACAAAAGTTCAGTATCAATTTGAAGTGAATCCGTGTAGAAATGAAAAAAATATAGTAAATGGAAATTTTTGGTGGGTGTGGCCTATGTGGGCGGGGCGCCCCAGGGTTGGGAATGGGGCCATGCATGGTTGAGATTGACCGTATTGTCATAAGAGAGGTCCAGTATCAATTTGAAGTGAATCGGTGTAGAAATAAAGAAGTAAATGTAAAATAACCTAAAAAAATTAGTGATAATTTCTGACGCGGCCCCACCCCAACCGCTATAACTTTTGACCCAGGGGTCAGATCAAAATTCCAAATAGTGCAGGGTCGCACATATGCTCATAGCTACCATGTGTGTAAGTTTCAAGGTTCTAGTGCTTTTAGTGTAGGAGGAGATAGTGGCCAGGACGGACGGACAGACAGACGGACGGCGGAGATAACCACAATATCCCCACCTTTTTTTCAAAAAGCGTGGTGATAATGATCATTCATAGGTCATATCCTTACTTACAGTCTCTTCAGAGGCCAACAACTGGTTGAACACACTCAGAACGGTTCAAACCCACAGCATTTAGTTGTGGTAAAAAAGTACATTGATGCATTCCAAAGGTTCAATGTAGCATTAACTGTAAAGACATTGTGAGGTACGAGACACACACACACTAGAAACATAGTACAGACAGAAAAAGGTAATCACCAAAATGTAATTATTTGAGTACATTGTTAAGGGATCACAAATAAATATCCACAACAACCAAAAGAGAGCTGGTCATTTATTATCATACCAGCCTTATCCTTAAGCTTGCCCTTTCTTGTCTGTTTTTGAAACAAGATGTGCTTGTAGCTGAGTCCATTTCTGCAGTTAGAACTGGAAGGTTCAATGCCAGCTTCTTCGTCATCATCATCTTTATCTGTATGAAATAATGCACTCACTGTCAACAGTGACAAAGTATTTGTATTTTCATTTCATTTTTTTTACCTCTTGCACTGCATTTTATTGATTAACCAACACTCTATTTACGTTACCTCTGTTTCTGGGAATACCGGTAGTGCTATATCACTACCATCTTAAGTAAGCAGACACCCCTAGATTTTTACATAATTTTCTTTATTCAGTGGGACTCAAACCTACAGCAGCAAGAGACCCTGGTTAACAAACACACTGCTGTAATGTATATGCAATGTATAAGAATTGACATGTGGAAATTTTGAAAGGCTGTGAGGTACCAGGCACACACACACGCAGTAGAATGCTATGTACTCAACTGAATGCATACAGACAGAGGTATCCATAGTCTATTGTAAAAAACAAACAAATATGAATCAATGACATGGAGGAAGTAATGACCAGAAATGTCTTAAAGGTCTGAAAAGCCAGCTCATCAGGCCAAATATGACATGGCCTATGATCTCATTTATTATAATAATCAGACTCACCTCTGACGCTTTGGCCTTTGATGCTGATTTTGGAACCAGGAATGCTTGAAGGAGACGTTTTCACCAATACTGGATGGCTCATTTTTAGAATCAGTTCAATCATTATCTGCAAAAGAGAAACATCCCTTGTTAATGTAT
This sequence comes from Dreissena polymorpha, assembly GCF_020536995.1. Lineage (NCBI taxonomy): Eukaryota > Metazoa > Mollusca > Bivalvia > Myida > Dreissenidae > Dreissena > Dreissena polymorpha. The sequence goes on along the minus strand of NC_068356.1, from coordinate 53,095,676 downwards.
TTTTTCTGTTATTAATTGGGTTGGTTTTGCTCCTGCAAACGTTTTTTTTTTAAGCATGCAGTTAATAAAAAATATCATAAATAAGTAATAACTGAATCAACAACCTCAGAGGCCAAGACTGGTTTTAAGGCTTAAGTTGGGTTCATACCCACCGCATTTACTTATTGTGGTCCAAAAAAGCAGTAATGCAATTCAAAGTTGTAATATAACATTTACTGTTAAGACATTGTGAGGTACAAGGCACACAAAAGCACATTACATACGGATAGAGGTATTCACTGAAATCTTTAACTGAAAGGATTGATATCTGGAAATTTTGAAACGCTGTGAGGTACTTGAAACACACACACACACACAGTAGAATGCTATTTACTCAACTGAATGCATACAGACAGAGGTATCCATAGTCTATTGTAAAGGTAACACAAATATGAATCAAAGACATGGAGGAAATAATGACCAGAAATGTCTTGAAGGTCTGCAAAGCCAGCTCATCAGGCCAAATTATCGTGATCTTTGACCTCATTAAATATTATATTCAGACCCACCTCTGTACTTTGGCTATTGGTGCTCATTTTGGAACCAGGAGAGCTTGAAGAGGAGTTGTTTTCAGCACAACTGGATGGCTCATTTCTAGAAACACTCCCATCGTCATCTGCCAGAAAAGAAACATCCCATTTAAATGAATTTTATCTTGAATCAATTGGATTTTGCACCTCCAAACTGTTTTTTACATTTTTTTTAAACAAGCAATTCATAAAAATATCATTCATAAGTCATAACTGAACTAACCAACCTTTTCAGAGGCCACCAACTGGTTGTACAGCCTAATAAGGGTTGAAACCCACAGGATTTAGTTATTGTGGTAAAAAAGTGCATTAATACAATCCAAGGTTTAATATAACATTTACGGTACAGACATTGTGAGGTTCGAGTCACATAAACACTAGAAACATAGTACATACAGATAGAGATATTAACCAAATGTAATTCTTTAAGTAAGTTGGTAAGGGATCACAAACAAATCTGCACAAAAACCAAAAGAGAGCTGGTCATTTATTATAATACCAGCCTTACCCTTTAAGCTTGCCCTTTCTTGTCTGTTCTTGAAACAAGATGTGCCTGTAGCCGAGTCCATTTCCGCACCGTCAGAACTGGAAGGTTCAAAGCCAGCTTCTTCGTCATCATCATCATCATCATTATCTGTATGAAATAAAGCACTCATTGTCAACTGTGACAAAGTATTTGTATTTGCATATCATTAAGTTTTTACCTCTTGCACTGCATTCCACTGATAAACAAAACATCTTACATGTATTTACAAAACCTTTGTTTCTGGGAATACCGGTAGTGCTTTATCACTATCATCTTAAGTAAGCAGACACCCCTAGATTTTTACATTATTTTCTGTATTCAGTGGGACTCAAACCCACAGCAGCCAGAGACCCTGGTTAACAAATACACTGCTGTAATGTATATGCAATGCATAAGAATTGACATATGGAAATTTTGAAACGCTGTGAGGTACCAGGCACACACACACTGACACACACGCAGTAGAATGCTATGTACTCAACTGAACACATACAGACAGAGGTATCCATAGTTTATTGTAAAAAAAAAACACAAATATAAATCAAAGACATGGAGGAAGTAATGACCCGAAATGTCTTAAAGGTCTGAAAAGCCAGCTCATCAGGCCAAATTATCGTGATCTTTGATCTCATTTATTATAATAATCAGACTCACCTCTGACGCTTTGGCCTTTGATGCTGATTTTGGAACCAGGAATGCTTGAAGGAGACGTTTTCACCAATACTGGATGGCTCATTTTGAGAATCAGTTCAATCATTATCTGCAAAAAAAGAAACATCCCTTGTTAATGTATTTTATCTGTTATTATTGGGTTTTGCTCCTGCAAACGTTTTTTTTTAAAGCATGCAGTTAATAAAAAATATCATAAATAAGTAATAACTGAATTAACAATCTCAGAGGCCAAGACTGGTTTTAAGGCTTAAGTTGGGTTCATACCCACCGCATTTAGTTATTGTGGTCCAAAAAAGCAGTAATGCAATTCAAAGTTGTAGTATAACATTTACTGTTAAGACATTGTGAGGTACAAGGCACACAAACACACACTAGAAGCACATTACATACGGATAGAGGTATTGAAATCTTTAACTGAAAGGATTGATATCTGGAAATTTTGAAACGCTGTGAGGTACTAGAAACACACACACACACACACAGTAGAGTGCTATGTACTCAACTGAACACATACATACAGAGGTATCCATAGTCTATCGTAAAGGAAACAAATATATGACTTACAAACATGGAGCAAATAATGACCAGAAAAGTCTTAAATGTTTGCAAAGCCAGCTCATCAGGCCAAATTATCCTGATCTTTGACCTTATTTAATATTATAATCAGACCCACCTCTGACACTTTGGCCTTTGGTGCTCATTTTTAGGACCAGGAGAGCTAGAGGGGATGTTTTCAGCATACTGGAATGATGGCTCATTTCTAGAATAATGCCCGTCACCATCTCCCAGAAAAGAAACATCTCATGTCAATGTATTGTATATTGAATCAATTTGATTTTGCACCTCCAAACAGATAAACATGTTTTTTTAAGCAGTTCACAAAATTATTGTTCATAAGTCATAACTGAAGTAACTACCTTTTCAGAGACCACCAACCGGTTGTACGACATAATAAGGATAAAAACGCACAGCATTTAATCATTGTAATCAAAAAGTTCAGTAATGCAATCCAAAGGTGTAATATAACGTTAACTGTTCACACATTGTGAGGTACGAGGCACACACACACTAGATATACTAAATACAGATAGAGGTATTCACCAAAATGTAATTATTTAAGTAAGCTGATAAGGAATCACAAACAAATCTCCACAAAACCCGCAAAAGAGCTGATCATTTATTATAAAACCAGCCGTATCCCTTAAACTTGCACTTTCTAGTCTGTTCTTGAAACAAGATGTGCCTGTAGATGAGTCCTTTTCGGCATTTTTAGAACTGGAAGGTTCAAAGCCAGCTTCTTCGAACTCATCATCATCATCATCATTATCTGTATGAAATAAAGCACTCTCTGTCAACTGTGACAAATTATTTGTATTTGGCTTTTAATGTGCTTTAGCTCTTGCACTTCATTTCACAGATATACATACACACCATTTACATTACCTCTGTTTCTGGGAATACTGGTAGTGCTGTATCACTACCATCTTAAGTAAGCATATACCCCTATATTTACATGATTTTCTGTATTCAGTGGGACTCAAACCCAAAGCAGAAAGAACCCCTTGTTAACAAACACACTGCTGTAATGTACATGTATATGCGATGTATGTGGAATGATATTCAGAAATATTAAAACGCTGTGAGGTACCAGACACATTTACTGTTAAGACATTGTGAGGTACAAGGCACACAAACACACACTAGAAGCAAATTACATACAGATAGAGGTATTGAAATCTTTAACTGAAAGGATTGATATCTGGACATTTTGAAACGCTGTGAGGTACTAGAAACACACACACACACACACACACAGTAGAATTCTATGGACTCAACTGATCACATACAGACAGAGGTATCCATAGTCTATTGTAAAGGTAACAAATATATGAATCAACAAGAGATGTGTTGGCCAGAAACACAATGCCCCCTTCTGCGCCGCTTTGAAGCCATATATTTGAGCTTTGACCTTGAAGGATGACCTTGACCTTTCATCACTCAAAATGTGCAGCTCCATGAGAAACACATGCATGCCAAATATCAAGTTGCTATCTGAAGCGACATATATGTTATGAGCATTTTTCGAAACCTAAACGATTGGGTTCATATTGATAAAGAAGTTTGCAAAATATGAAAGCAATATGTCAAGGGACATTGAAAATATTTGAGGTGGTACGCAAACTTTAACATAGATTTATCAATATTTGCATATTCTAGGTGAAAAAAGGGCCATTATTCTTACAAAATGCTTGATACAGATGTCTTCTCTTTTAATAGGGTGTTGTCATGTTGGTAAAGAAGTATGCAAATTATTAAAGCAATATAACAAGGGACATAGGAAATATTTGGGGTGGTACGCAAACTTTAACATTTGCACACTCACGCTAACGTGACACCGACGCCGGGGTGAGTAGGATAGTTCCACTATATATATTTCATATATAATAGTCGAGTTAAAAAAGATTGTGGTTGGTGTTGATGAAAGATCAAAAGCTGTATCAATTAGATAAAAAATAATGAATGCCTTTTTCTGTGCAGTTCTTAGCTGCATCACACGCAAATCAATGACAGAGTGTTGAATTGAAATACAATGTAAATGATCAAATAAAAGTCAACTGGCTAGACACGAAAGAATCTGTACATATTTGAAATATGTATACGCACATTCTTCAAAAAAACCTGGTTTATATTTTGTTTACACATTACAAGTAATTTTATACAGCAATATTCAACACTAGTTCCTCCTTTATAGTGACGATCAAGATGGTGATGTCTATACGGAAACAGGTATTTTTCGCTGTTGTATGCCTGTTTGTTACTTTTGTTAAATTTGTAAATTCTGTTCAATTCCCAGCCATATCAGAAAGAAAGTGATTAGCGCTTATTTCTTATTAATGTTCGTGTTATACCTCGACTTAACTCACTTCCAACTTTCTTCTATGCGGAAGCAGTGATTTTAAGATTCGCGCTTGGAGTTTGTTACATTACCAGCAAAAATAGCCGTTTAAATCCATTTTATTTAAAAGTTTAAAAAACTATCAAAAAACTATCAAAGTAAAATAAACGGAAAACAGTATTATTTTACATATACCTATTGTCGTATTGTCCGCGGTCCGACGTCTTTCGCCAGTTATATATCACTACCATCTTAAGTAAGCAAAGAACGTTTTTACATGATTTTCTGTTTTCAGTGGGACTCAAACCCACAGCAGAGACCCTGATTAACAAACACACTAAGGTGGTGCGGTGGTCGAGTGGTAACACTCTGGTCTACCATTCCAGAGGTCCCCAGTTCAATTCCCGGCCGGGGCACTGGAAATTTCAGAAATGCTTCAAGTGTTTCCCACCCAACTAGAGATGTACTGGTATGAAACCCAGGTAATTCTCGCGTGTATTGGTGCTATACACTGAGCAGGTAAAAGAACCAAGGGATCTATTCGCAAAGAGCTAGGGTATCGCAACCGGATCCGTTGTATCCCAATACTGTCTCTTCTGCTTGCTGTCTCTTCAGCAAAAACCAAAGGACCCCATTAGAAATAAGTGGTTGCACTTTCATGGGATATCCTTGACTGCAAGGTCAAAAGAAATACATACTAGGTCACCATGGTGTAATGGATATGGTGTCCGCCTATCAACAGGGAGGTCACAAGTTCGATCCAAACAGTGGGAGTGTTCTTTAGATTTTCCCCAAAGACACCAAGTACTGGTTCTAGGCCCAGGAAACGGACTCAAGAGCGTTTCAATAAGCCTGTGGCTTTCTATGCCATCAAGCTAAATTAAATAGGTTTAAACTAACAAACACACTACTGGAATATTTATGCAATTTTTAAGGATTGACATCTGAAAATGTTAATACGCTGTGAGGTACAAGGCAAACACACATGCAGAGTAATGCTATGTACTCAACAGATTACATACAGACAAAGGTATCCATAGTCTACCGTAAAGGTAACAAGAATATCAGTAAAAGACATGGAGCAAATAATGACCAGAAATGTCTTAAAGGTCAGCAAAGCCAGCTCATCAGGCCAAATTATCATGGTCGTTGATCTCACTTATTATAATCAAAGTACTGGCAGTACTGGTGTGACGATGCTTTTGAAGAGGATGGATATAAAACATCAATTTAAGTTTATCTATATCACCACAATTGTGTATGTTGATACGAACATTTGGGTACGATAAAAAATTTGGGTACTAAAATTTTGGGTACGGAAAAAAAAATTGGTACAAAAAAAATTTGCGTACAAAACATTTTTGGTACGAAAAAAAGTTTAGGGGTACGGGGAAGTAGTACCCGTGGGTAACTTGACCCATTGAGCGAAACTGGGAGGCGGGTCACATTCTTGTTCATTAAGTATGGCAATACATTCATGATGATTCTCGAAAGTAGGTATGAGCACATAGCCGGACCATGTGAGCTCAATCGTATGAGCACTTGACTATCCGAGTTCGCCCACGAACATATTGATAAGTTAACTAATAGCGAAATGACCTTATACATGTATATGCTGAAATCTAACAATCGAACGAAATATCAAACATGGTATGTACACTTAGGTGGTTGTGTAATTTCTGTTAGAATATCGTATTCGATATGTAAATTTTAAATGATTGTGCCCGCACTTGAGTTTGTTGCCTTGTTTGAGTCTATACGCGCCTAGGCTGCACCCAGTGTGTGTATTTGTGTTTTTTCAAGGTAATGAGTTACCTCCGCGCTGAGGCTGCGTAATGTTGGGACCCGGAGTGTGTCCAGCACTCTTACCTAATAAGATTAGATTGACGACAGTTGTGACGAATTTTGAATGATAGCTGCAATTTCCAGCTATTTGTTTTGTACTGAAATACTTTTTAATTTTTTATATGGTCAACTGCTGCGGGTGGGAGGGGGGGGGTGGGGAATGAGATTTTCCGTAAAAAAAACAACTGTCAGAAATGGTGACCACAAAACATACAAAATATAACATTGCGCCGGCAGCGGGAATCGAACCGGTGTCGTAAAGGTGAAAAAGCGAACGTCCTTACCACTGCGCTAGCGGGACGGACAATTACGTAAAAAAAATGTTGTTTTATCTATATATATCATAGCAGTTCAGCGTTTACAATTTGCAGGTTCGAAATCGTTCGCATTCTTTAGTTTTGTGATCACGTAAAAAGTTAATTTTACATGTTTTTATTCGCAATTTATTTACTAAATCGAGAACAAATATCAAACAAAATAGAGAAAATATACAGTTGTTTCATTGTTCCATAAAAATAGAATAGATGTTAAAATACTAATTTGAAATTAACATTCTGATACACTTATTGAATCTGTTTCCCCAGGATATGCTGTTCTATTAATATTTACCTTTATCAACACGAACGACAACTCTGCTAGGAGAATGTTATCAATGAAAATCAACGAGCAATCTCCTACGCAGTGGCGAATGCCAAGGGAAGTAACTGAAAAATGGAGTTATCTCAATCAGACTGGCTCGGTCTTTTACATAGGTCGCCATTGTGAAGAATTTTTTTACTGGTTATCAAACCTTGGACGCTGCTGTTCCAGCATCGTCAATAATCAGACGCCCCTCTAAGACTTTGACCTCTGGTGCTCTTTTGGAACCAGGAGAGTTTGAATGAAGAGTTCTTTTCAGCATATTGGATCAATTTGGATGGCTCATTTCTAGAATCACTCAATTCTTTATCTGCCATGTTACTGAATTGTATCGTTTATTAATTGAGTTCTGCTCCTGCAAACCGTTTTTTTAAATCAAGCAGTTCACAAAAGGATCATTCATAAGGCATAACTGAAGTAACCACCTTCTCAGAGGACACCGACTGGTTTTACGGCCTAATAAGGGTTTAAACCCACCAAATTCACAAAAAATGTAAAACTTTAAGTTGGTAAGGATTGACATCTTGACATGCCAATACACTGTGAGGTACCAGGCACACACACACACACACAGTAGAATGCTATGGACTCAACTGAATACATACAGACAGAGGTATCCATAGTCTATTGTAAAGGTAATAAAAAATATATGAATGAAATACATGGAAGAAAGACCAGAAATGTCTTAAAGGTCTGCAAAGCCAGCTCATCGGGCAAAATTTCATGATCTATGACCTCTTTTAATATAATATTCAGACAGACCACTGACGCTTTGGCCTTTGGGCTCATTTTGGAACCAGGAGAGCTTGAAGAATTGTTTTCAGGAAATAATGATTGGCTCATTTCTAGAACCAACCCCATCATCATCTGCTAGTAAAGAAACACCCAAATATCATTATCAGTATTAAAAACAATTACTTCGAAAGCTGTTTTCTAAGTTAATTCATGTAACAGACCCTTTGAAAATTTGTTTTGCACTTTGATGAGCCAGGTTTGTTTTAACAACATATCTAACAAAAACAAGAGAGCCATCACAGCTCTATATGGCACATCTAAGGAACATGTCTAAAAACGTAAACTCTGCTGATTCCTATGCAATTATGTTTTCAAGACCTGACTATAATCAGTACAGCATAGACTTAACAGGCATTTGACTTAACAGGGATATAATTTTAAACCTGTGTGACAAATATTCAAAATTTTCAACTTGTATGCTTTCCGACCTAAGAATCTCAGATCATTATAATCTCACCATCCACTAAAGCTCACTTTGTAAAACATGTACTATAGGTTAGTGTTAAGAAAAAAAAGCAGAAGCCAAATTTCAGCGTTAAGATGATAACCCACATAACTCAGATAATTTTCTGGAAATATGAGTGTAGACGTTTATTTGTGTGTGTAACAAACAAAGAAAGAATGAAGAATATAATTATTATCATAAATGTATTAGTATCCACAAGAATCTTATTTAATTATCAATCAAACCGCATTTAAATAAAGTATTTTTCGCCTCAAATTCAATGCTTCATTTATGTTTTTTCATTTGATTTTTATTTATTTTCATGCATTGACACTAACAATATACAATGTGAGAGCCTTTCCTAACGAGGCCCAGGTCCTTGCAAGGAGGGTGTTGCCATACCCTCCCCCCCCACCCAAGCTCCTCTCACCAATATTTTTTACGAATGTATTTGTCAAACAACGGAGTCTGGTGCTTTTTTGCTCTTTTCAAATACATGCTCTGCGATGTGTAAGTCATAGAGCGACGTACTTTTTTAAATAATGGATCAATACTTTCCCATTACACCGTATGTCACATTGTGCATTAATTCTGATATATTTTATTATTCTAAAATACTACATGTACTGGGTTGAACATCTATACTTAGTTACTGCACGTGGTTTGTTGCAACATGCACAATGACCATGTGGGGAAATAAATTTTTTAACCCATAAAATTGTAAAAATTCGCAGAAATCGAATATTCTATTACCCCCATGTGGCATTTATGTCGATAACATTCAGAAGTAGGTACCTGTACACTGAAGTAGGTTCCGTGTGTTTTTTTTAAGTATGGAATATTCATACGCTTATAGTAAAACGTGTTTTTTTTACATTCACCATTTTCTTTAACATTTTCAACTTAAATATCCAGCTGCATGATTTAATCGCGAGTGTTCGTTTTTGTGATCGGGAACACTAGAATAGCATGTATGGGTTGGCATGTAAACCTCTTTAAAGTAACAGAATACTAGGGCTTAAATATTAACTTTAACACCGTCAACTAAGACTTAATTAATATCGTTATAGAGGGCATACATTTTTTTGTAACATAGATGTTTCTGAATGAAATATTTAAGGACATCTGTGCATTTGTCCAAGATCTTTTCTGGTTATATTTAAACTTAACTATAACATTTTCAATATGATGACAACCACAAAATTGAACATTTTTCATCGCTTTATAGACTACAGAACTACTCCAGTGCAATGAGGTATCACAAGTTTGTGACAAACATTGGGGCGCTCTTCACACCATGAAGATTGAAATTTATGTTCTTATTTTCAGACTGGTGGTGGGGAATGCGTTCAATCTGACTGAGCAGTTGTTATTTTAATTTGTCAAAGGCACTCATGGGTAGTACTTATACCAAATTTCACCGAAAATGTAAGATTGTTTAACACATCGCGTCATTTTCAAAAAATATTTTTTGAGCAACACACAATGTTGGTATTAAAAACTCACTTGTTTACATATGGCAACGAATCCAAAACAAGAGCACCGCATAACCGGTGCCACGCTTGGCTACGGGTGAAGTTTTGAATAAATGAAAGGTTGTCAGATTATATCTTTTTTAAAGGTCACAGTGACCTTGACCTTTGACCTAGTGACCCAAAAATGAGTGGCGTGTAGAACTCATCAAGGTGCATCTACATATGAAGTTTCAAAGTTGTAGGTGGAAGCAATTTGATTTTAGAGCCAATGTTCAAAACCTTAACAAAATGTTAAGGTTTAAGCACGACGTGGACGGCGGATGGCAGACGACACGACAAGCTGGCTATGACAATACCTCGGGTTTTCTCCGAAAATGCCGAGCTAAAAACAGGAACTGGTAACTGGCTTGTTGTGAAAACAACAGAGGTTTAACACTTTATAAATTACCGGACAGTAAGTCAGATGATAATGGATTTCACAGTTGGCATCTTTAATTTTTTTGTTGGCAATGTCCGACATGCAACGAACTTTAGCCATGTCTGATTTAGGGAGTGAAAACATCACATCTGATTCACTCCGATCTTGCCCAAGGCTTGCTAAAGAAAAGCGTACAGTTTATATAGTATTGACAGACCTGTACGCTGAAGCTGACCCCATATCAAAAGTCAACCAGAGTCGTAACATATTTATGTCATGCTATAAATCAAAGACAATTCATTTTCTTGGATACTTTCTACATATATTGGTGAATGAATATAAATTACTGCATGGAGGCATATTTTAAGGTACAAATGTTTCAAATGCATCTTACAATAGATGAAAATAACTATCATCAGCCTGAAATTCACAATTTTGACGCCATTGTCGCTTTGTCACGTGACGAGTTTTCATTTGGATACGTTTAGATCGACCTTGTAATTTTTTCTGAAATGGTAAACATTACATTCGTTTTCTGATATTTATTATTTGTGAATAACAACTTATGTCTGGTGGATTAAAGTACTGATTTCAAAGTGAATCAGGTAATTTTAAATATTTTACTTTAGAGTTTGAATTTACACTACAATTTGTTAAAGCGGATATTTACGTTTTTTTATATGTGTTTAATTGTAATATACTGATAAAATATGTGACAATAACACAAAATAGGTAAGACAAATTATACATTAAAGCCGAATTTCATAAAATGCAGCAAAGACAATAAGCGCCCCGAGCAGATTGTGACGTACATATTTTCCTAAAATAACCGAAGCATTCGTCTTTGTATTAGGATCGGAGTTAGTGTTTGTGTGTATTATGAATAGATATCGTTGCAGGAATTCAAATAAACCGTTAAACTAAGTTTAGATTCACATCGTCGTACATGTCTGGTATACATGCTGGTGAATTCGGCTGTACAGCCGTTTTCAATTTCAGGATTAAATATCTGGCTTAGTTCGCATTTTTCGACACATGTTCTTCTTAACTTTTTTTTAAATTTATATTGAAATATATATATAATAAGTTTTTTTAAACATTTTATATAAATTCATAAATATTTGACAAAATCGTATATACCCGCTTTAACAAAACAAGCAAGAATAATTCGAAATACCGGGAAATGTCTATCTGAATTTGAAAACACTTGAGCACATGGTATATTACTAAAAATAGAAATAACGTCATATGACCATGAAATCTCGGGAGATTCACCAGAGCTCCAGATAAAGGCCGAACAGCCGGAAATACGCCTTTTTCATGAAGAGTTACGCATTTATTTTTATAAACTGGACGTACAATTACGACATTAATATCTGTTTTACGCATTTACGAAAACAATCTGGCCGTACCGATACGTCTGCGAGGCTTATTTGTTGGTCTCTAACCTAACGGCGCTTTTCGTTAATTTAAATTTCCGAAAAGTTGTAGACTTGGTTCATATATTAATGCCTATTCTGTCGCGTGATTTCCTGTAACTTATAAATCCGTCAAAAACAATATGTCTGCGCGCAATGTAATGCTGGTTTAACCGAAAGGAGTTCAAAACAACACTTTGTTGTCATATAATGACTACATACGGTGTCGTCTAATCATCCTGACATTAAATCTGTAAACCCAGAAAAAGACATTGTCGCTCCAATATTAAACGATTTGATTGCATCGGTGGCTTTAAACGTTAGAAAACACAATGGGAAACGGAGGAGACAGTGAAATAAGTGTTCATTTACTTAGCTTACTAGGTGGCTTGTGTTTTCTTGTCAAGAAAAATGAAGAAATAGTATTAGTCATGAGTTTTAATGTGTAGTTGTATTTGCATCATAATTCAGAATGGAAAACCTTATACAGTAACTGTTTAAGAAGCTAAATATATTTATTATAATTGCTGCAAATGTTTCTGTAAAGTCAGTTATACACCCTTCAATATTCAAGAACACGGGTAGTACAGTACTACCTGTATTTTTGGATATGGTAGTACAGGTACTAATTGATTTTAAGCGTTACTCCTTTTCTTTCTGTCAGTGGCAGTACCGTTACTAATTTCACAAATCCTTATCTGGAGCTCTGGATTCACATTTGGAAAATGTCTGTTGCATCACTGTTTTTCTCGATATGTTGAGCAGAGAATAAGTTTTAAATGTTTAAGATAGTATTTTGTGAAAGAATATATCAGTTAAATGTGAAAAATGTGGATCTTTCTGATAATGTGGTTGATTTGGGCCAATAACTGCTTTTAAAAGCTGTTTTGGACCGGTCTTTGTTAACTGTCAACTTTACAGGAGTTTCTGGTTGACTTTCCTTATGGGTTTGATCCATAACTTTAAAGTCGCGCCAGTCAAAATTAATAAAATGCAAAAATCCTAAGTTATGGTACCCAGAACTAGCCCAAGGCTTAAGGACATATCACTTCCTGAAATGGTCAAAGTGGGTGGGGTAATGTTAAAGAATAATTCCTTATAAAAGCATTCTATATTAAGTTTGGAGCTATATGCATAATAAAAAATAGCATATACTTCAGTGATACATGAACCAGTTGTAATGAAATCTTTCAAAAAGAGTAAATAATCACATATTTTCACCTTTAAAACCACTTTCTTCCTGGGCGACCAAAGTCCTTATTTTCTTATTTTCTTCATAAATTCACTGTTACCAGCTGGAACATACATCACTGTAGAACAAAGTGTTAGAGTATTATTAAATTTAACACACTAGAAACACTGAAAGAAACATTCTTTTTTGTAAGAAAAAATGTAAACAACTGAACGTATAAAAACTAGCGCGAAACGACTGTCCTGTTTATTTCTTGTAAGAATTGCAGTAAATAATGATCGATTAAAGTAAGGAGAAAATCTACTAAATGACGAGTAATTAACTGTTATTTATTATTACATAAAAACACGATGTCATTATTTATTTCTTTTATGTTAAGAAAAAATACTGTTGAAAATAACTGTGTGCTCGTAACTCACCTAAACCAGTTGCTGACCGATTCACCGAGGTCCTCTCTATATAGGGAGTAACGATAGATAAGGGGAGGTAACCAATCTACTCGGTAAATAGGTCAGTAACTGGTTTCCAGATTTATCTGCGCGCGCTCGTTTTCGAAACGGGAACCAAAAAAGCTTCTGAGATGGATGTCAAGTGTGTGGGGTCACACTCTGACACACAAACCAGTACTACAACGTTATACCGAGGTACCCGTAGAAACGAGCGGAAATTGTGTACACTGGTTTTAACAAGCGGTTGGCGAGGTACACGTACCGAGGTCTAGGGAAAAGTACCTCGCTATTTTTTGGTACCCTCGAAGTGTGGCTGTGTACTTCTATGAAGTACCTCGATGTGTGATATAAACCAACACACACACACACACACACACACACACACACACACACACACACACACACACACACACACACACACACACACACACACACACACACACACACACACACACACACACACACACACACACACACACACACACACACACACACACACACACACACACACACACACACACACACACACACACCACACACACACACACACACACACACACACACACACACACACACACACACACACACACACACACACACACACACACACACACACACACACACACACACACACACACACACACACACACACACACGCACACACGCACACACACACACAAAGTATAAAGATGGAAAAAAGAAACACCATAAAAGAAACTAAACAAACAAAACAAGAAAGAACAAAGAAATGAATATGCATTGTTATAATGAAATATAAACACATACAGCTAAAAGATTTACAGAAAGCGATAACCTAAGCACAATCGAGGGACACCACACATAATCAATTGGTCACTGTCGGCTCAGGAACTACTTTAAAGTACCCCGTGTACCCTTAGGTAAACTAAATGTTCCCCGGGTACGAATAATACGTTTAAAGGCACCCGGCAATACGACGGGGTTCTTTTAGTATATTTTCCGTACACCGGGAACAGTGTAGTAAACTTAAAAGTACCTGGGATACCATATACACACATACAGCTGATAAATTTACATATATTTCCCTGTGTGTGATCGTGCTTATTGAAAGCGAAAGCCTAACCACGATCGAGGGACACCACACATAATTTACGCTCAATTGGTCATTGTTGGCTCAGGTACTACTTAAAAGTACCCCAAGTACTCAGAAGTATTCTACAATGTACCCCGGATACGGAAAATACGCACCCGGTCATACTCCGGAATACTTTTTAAAACCGGTATATATTTTCTGTACCCCACATACTTTGCAGTATATTTTTTAATTACAACGGGTACTTGAAGTAGTATCTGAGCCGACAATAACCAATCGAGCATAATTTACTATTGTTTAATTAAATCATTTTATATTTCGAGTCCGCATTGAAGACGTACATAAAGTTGAAAGGCGGTAATGCATGTGTTCATTTGTTTACCATATGAGTGTTTTGGTATATGCATGTATGGAAATACCTGAATTGTGTATGATCAATCTAGTAGGAGAATTAATTGAGACTTGCAATTACACCATATGATGTCCTCCTATCTAAACGTTCTGATAAAAGTTAAATTTTTTCTAAGTACGGGATTTTTTTCACCACGACGTCCTTAAGTTTGCTCATGCCTTGGTGGCACCTTTGCCCAAGGTCCTCACAGAGACGCTCTTTCATTAAGATGTTAACGAGCATCTTCATGTCCTCGTCTCGTCTCGTGTTCCATGCATCAACCACCGACTTATCAAAGAATCGAATCCTGAACGAGTTTTCCGGGGATGGAAGTGTGAAGATCGTGGTGGCGACTGTGGCCTTTGGATTGGGGGTAAGTTACTGGACAATTAATAATGTGACCAACTACTCGAGCTTTCTGTAAATAGATTGACAAAACGTGTTTGTTTGATCTAGATATTACGGCATGGAGATGTGGTACATTGAATACATGAACCTTGTTGATAATCGAAGTCTCTTCATTTATCGAATTAAATATAAAGTTATTGATTAATTGATTGAGTACAGAGCGATTAATTCATGGCGTACAGGGCAATGCGTATGTATGCATTGGTGAACTTATTATGTGTCGATAACGTGGGCATTATGTTCCATGTTGAAAATACAAATCTAACATCTGGTCATTTACAGATTGACATTGCGGATGTTCGTCTAGTCGTCCACTGGGGTGCACCAAGAAATCCTTTGTCATACTGGCAGGAGGTGGGGAGGGCAGGCCGGGATGGGAAACCGTCCCTTGCAGTTGTCTATCCCTACGGTCGTTCGTTAGTGGGAGACAGTGGACTGAGAGAGACGTTTAAGAGTGTTGAGTGCTTGAGGCTGTCAGTATTAAATACTTTGTTAACTAAAGAGATGGGTGAAAGTGAGTTATGCGTTAGGGAAGGTTTCGTTTTAAAGAATTGTTCTGAATGTGAGTGTGATCTTTGTCAGTGTTGTTCGAGGTGCTGTGCACAATGCGGATGTGTTGGTGTGATAGGTGTTTTGGAGAGATTTTTCATTTGATAATTGTCACTGATGAGAATGTAATGATTAACAGACAAGAATAACAAGCGAAGAATATATATGTACTGGCATTTCCCCAGAACTTTGGTCAGGCACAGCGGCAGGCGGTTGGTGTCGATTTCTTTATATACTGTCTAAATGTTATAAATCAAAATCCACACTACTTTGGAGCTACTAAACACAAAATTTTATAATATTTATGTATTTGTCCTCAGTTCATTTCAGTCAAGTCATATATTATAATATTAAATAACAACCAAAATAAACAGAAAGCAAAAAAATGATTAAAAAACATTCTGTGACCAATGGAAAATCTTGCTTCCAATTTCTTGTCGTTTATTAGATTGTATTCTGTCATGCACAGAGACTAAAGAAAAATGTGTTTTAGGTATTTAGCGAATTCCGTAAATATGAAAGAAACTATATATATGTATATATTGTATCTGAATATATTAAATGTTGGTACTGTGAAGTTATAGTCGCCGTTAAGAAAATAGTGTGAACAAATTTTAAATGGTCGGGAACAATCAAATAAGACGTTTGATTCCAATTAATTGTATTCATAACTTAAATTACGCACAACCGCAACACACATCAGTTATGGTTTATTTTTGAAGCAAGTTCTTTATACTTGTTTATTTTCTGCAATAGTCGTTAACAATTAAAATATTTAAAAGATCGCCGTGGCGTAGTGGATATGGTGTCCGCCTAGCGATCGGGAAGTCACGGGTTAAAACCTCACTGTGAGCGTTCCTTCGATCTCCCCCAAAAGACACCAAGTACTGGTTCTAGTCCCAGGAAACAGATTCGAGAGCGTTTATAAAAGCATACGGCTTTCGATGCAATCGAGCTAAAATAAATAGGTTTAAACTAATTAAAATTAAACAAACAAACAATTTGAGCATATCTTTAATTGCTCTACCTCCACATGTACCGGTAATAATAGATCATTATCGACCATTATTATGATATTACGACCATAATCGATCCCCATTAACGACCCGTAGATCGTTCATACGTGTTACCTATGCCCCTTATGCACACACCGCTGATAAGAGCGCTAATAAGAGCGTGCATGTTTTGATTGAACGTTGGCCGAATGTAGACAGCATCGGATTAAAGCTTGCAAGCTCTTGTGAAAATGTCAAGCGCACGTATTTTAGTCCGCTGGGCTAAAATCGCCTGGGGAAATCCCTGATTATATGTATCTATACATATGAATATATGGTGTTCGAATATATGTATGAATACTAGTTACACTTTGAACAGGTTGTTTTATATAAATCATTGTTCTTAAATCATGCTCCAGTGTTTTACTTATTGTTATAATGTATAATAATGTCTATCTCAGAAGTCAATGAATTACACTCAATATCAATATTAAAGTGATAAGTCTTATGTTACTAAGAAGTGAATTTTTAATTTATGTCTTACCTTACTTATGTCTTAAAGTATCTGATGAATAAGTCATTATCAATTGAAAGTCATACAACTTATGTTACTTATCAGTGATTACTTTTTGTAACTTCTATCAATTACTAGTTTTCATAATTCTTATAATCCATGCACTACACTTTTGTTATTTTCTATTTTGTTTATGGCTAAAAGCAATTGTATGCTTTAGAGCTAATAAATGTTGCTGCTGTAGATGATGTTGTGTTATAATTCCCTTACGGCAGATCTAAGGGTCATCGTTCCTTTTGTTTCTTCCTAATGTCTGTTGTCTGAGCGCTATTCATATACAATTAACATAAGTATTAATTAAAATTTGAACAAATTATATATAAAATTTTTGTCCATTTAAAACAAATATTTAATATTTGAAAATAACCTTTCTTAAAAACATAAATTGTATGTTCGGAGAAAAGCATAGGTAAACCGTTTATTGGTACATGTTGTAAACACACCGCATGCGTTCCTTTAATTTTTCTTTTGGTTAATAAAAACTGTTCGATATGCAAACAAGTTGACATTAACATTAACGCTTGACGTGTTTGAAACTTTGATAAAAATCTTTCTTCTGCGAGCACACCACGTCATGTAAGTTATCTTAATTTGCTCATTATAGATATATTGACGATCTATTTGTGTTAATTCATGCCAGAAAATAGTTTATGTTGCTAATTTTACCAATAAATCTCCGCCTGAAATCCCGGCGGAGATTTTGCTATGGTAAATGGCGAAACCAGTTGCAACTCCCAGACCCGGAGGGTCAACAGCTGGGAGTTGGATTATTGCAACTAATTAAAGAGCACGTCAAGTTTTGAATATATATATGCTGAAACGTTATGTTATAATACACACATGTTTTACTGTAACATAACTTTTTTTTACGATAAGTGGTACAGAAACTACACGTCGAATATCTTTATAAAGATATTTCTTGTTTTTGTTAATGACTAACCATAATTTTTGTACAGTAATTTACCATCAATAACAAAAGAAACTCTATGGATATATTTTAATATACTAGTATGCTACTAATACATGTATGCAGAGCTCCAGATCAGACGCTTAAAGTCGTACAAAATGAAAAAAAGGTTTAGTAACAAACTTACATTATGTGCGTACGGTAACACATTGAACAAATAAAATAAGAATTCAAAATTTGCGATCATGCGTAAAACTCAGAATCAATGCATATATTGTAAAAATTTGATCAATGAGTTTTCACTCGTTTAGGCCTACATTAAAATTATGAAATCAACAGCACTTTGACGTTATTATGAATTACAGACCATCTTTTAAACAGTAAAAGCCAAACGTTTTCCATTATCTGGTCCTTTTTTCGCAAATAGTCTGCTGTAACCCGGATATTGTCATGAGCTCTTCTTAGACTATAAACCTAAATGCTGATGTGCCGAAAATTATACTTACCGGTAAAAACGAATTAATAATACACTGTAAGGCTGGATTTTTTACTAGAGTGTTAACCAAGATTTTGCTGAAAATGTTATCTGGAACTCTGTATGTATGTTGAGAGGAATGCCATTACATAATTTCAAATTTACTAGAGTAAACTTATATTGCACCACATAAAAGGCTATAAAACTATAATATTGAAATGCACATATAAACTTTAATATAGATGGGTAGGCATTTCGTGTCAATCTCATTCACATATGAAAGAGCAGTCGGTCATTTGGAAGTCATGCTATGCTGCTTAAAGTACATATAGATGCATAACTTAATTTAGATTAAGGAAACTAATTAACTAGGTATTTGCCGAGATTCATAAGAGTCAAATATATACGAGAAGTAAGAGCGTAATCGTGCGCAGCGAGACTTGACATATAGAATTGAACCTCTTATTTCTTTCTTTCGAATAGTTTCGAATAGTTTCATGTCTACGAACTAATATGCAATACGCCCGGTGTTTTTTATATGCGGATTAATACTCCGTTATAGATCCATAATTAATAAACGCATCAATATTTTCAAAAATAAACACCGGATTAATGTTCATCGACATTTTTCATACAGGTTTGATATAAACATTATAGAGCTGAACAAAAAAACACATTAAGCCCTGTTTTCCCGGCACACGCGCTGTACATATACCTTTAAAAAACGCTATACCCATTCGAGTACTTGTGCACTTAATTGATTGTAAACAATGACGGTTGAAATCCGTGCGTGGGAATTTTTCTAGTAACCAAGAGCGACGTCAACGTTCATGAAGCGTTTCATTCATAAATATATGCGTCGGATGTCAAAACCAGCACCACCAACACATCGGCTCCGTTATGTCCTGAATAAAATACATGTATATTTTCTTGAGTACCAACTGCAACTTACAAACATCAAAAACATTCACGGCAGTAAATTTTTTTGTGCAGGCCTACTGGTCTTAATGGCAATTATAAACGCATTTAGTTTAAGGTTCATGTAGAGGCTTCAGTTGGAAAAATGTGGGACCCCTAGCATTAAACTCAAATTTGACTAAACGAAGAGTGCGACATTGAAAATGTTTACATATTTGCTTAAAAGGGTGGTTTTCCTTCAAACTGCTACCAATTTTGTGCAGCAAAAACGTATACCATCGACAAAATCAATCAAAATACAAAGCGATTTTAACGCAAAAATAGAAATTATTTTCAAAAATCTGAATGATGTTTATTCAACGTATTTCGGCGTAAAATTATATAACTAGTTAATAATATCGACATTGATGAGGGCAAGTTACGCTTAAATAATGACTCTTAATGGAGATTATTAAACAAAGGGAACTAACTCAGCTTTTTCAGTAAAGTAGTCAAAATGGATCGTATGTTTTCTCTTTTTTCATTTATTCAACATACGGAAAATAAACGTGCGCCAACTGCTGTCATAATTTTGTCACTTGCATTCTGCTTAGTAACATTATGTTTACTGTCTGTTGCTAACTGCCGTTGTTAATGACGCTTAGTGGCATAACCGATTATGACTGGTTACAGGAATAATGAACACACACACATTGGATTGTCACCAAGCATGTTGCAACAATCATCAAGTATAACCGAAAAGACAAGCAGGTTCGAATTTTCATGAAGCATATAGAATAAACATCAGGAATAATGTATATATTCACCATCAATGATGTAATGCTGCAACAATCATCAAGTATAAACGAATAGACAACCGGCATGTTTGGAATTGTCATGAAGCATATTACAATTAACATCAGTCATAATGTAAATATTCACCACGAATGATTTTTACCGAAATACCGTTCCATATATACTCATGAAAAGGAATATAACACAATTTGAGCTAATCTTGCGGAAATGGAAATACGTTATCTACGCTGATTAACAAGATGTTGAATTCATTGTTTTGTACTATTTCAAAAAATGAAAATTACTGTTTATTAATTTGATAAAACTGGGCATAATGCATGTGCGTAATGTGCCATCACAGGCTAATCAGGGACGACACTTTCCGCCTACATTGGATTTTTGCTAAGAAGAGACTTCATTAAAACGAAAAATGTGATACAAGCGGAAAGTGTCGTCACTGATTAGCCTGTGTGCACTGCACAGGCTAAACCGGGACTACACTTTAAGCACAAGCATTATGCCCAGTTTTCTCATAACGCGATTATTTAAGTACAGCGCAATCATTTCCTACATTTACAGCCAGTAACGGACATTCGCACTTAGGATATTACAGGAGTATGCATGTTTTGCTTTTTCAAATCCCACTATTTCTATTGACGCTAGAACGTGTCATCGATCGTGTATGATTAAAACCTACCTACATTTATGTGTTCCCCAAAATGTACAGTTTTGTGTGAAGCATTCATATCAAAATTATAATCTTTTTTAATATTCATGCAAAGTAGGAAATGTTCCATTTGGTCATT
The DNA here is from genome assembly GCF_020536995.1 of Dreissena polymorpha. Lineage (NCBI taxonomy): Eukaryota > Metazoa > Mollusca > Bivalvia > Myida > Dreissenidae > Dreissena > Dreissena polymorpha. Next base: position 53,074,468 of record NC_068356.1, on the reverse strand, counting down.
TTGTTATTTGAAAAATCAACATTTTACTGCTGTTAATGAAAACCGAATTAAAACAACGTAGGCCTTAAAATAGTTAACAAACGTAAGTGCTGTACGGCCTCATGTCTTTCGCAGGCGGCTAGATTTTTATTGAACAAGGATATAGGACTTGACCTGTTTGTCTTGATATACAAGTTCGGTGGTCTACACCGACACAACACTCGAAGCATCTAGTAGGCAAGGGTCGGCGGATGTGTTTACTTTCTTTGCAAAACTAGAAATTAAATGTGCATATGCAATACCAAGAAACGTATTATTGTTCTATACCCTATAAAAATGTAATAGTTTTAAACATTATAAATAAATTAAAATAGTAGGAACTATTCAATATTTACATAATTATATTATCAAGAAGTATATGATATTTTAGAGGTGTTGAATTGTTTTGCAAAAGCACAGAGACGTGATAGCAGATTGGTTAATGTTTGGTCCCCCTATTCAAACTATCTTCATATAAGTTGCGAGCAGAAATTTCAAATTGATTTTAAATTGTATGCATCGTTACGTTTGGATGGTTAACTGTCACAGTGGACAACGCTAAATGAAAACTGTTTACATGGTAACGTTCTATTATATCAGAGAGCTCTTGATGCCAATGGAACACTCAATGGGATAGTCGTCGAAGCAGGATGCGATCTTATGGGTTAAAATTGTATTGGACATGGGTAACACTATTTGAATGCCATATGTTCATTATTTAATTTAAATCTCGATAAATATCACATACATGTTTTTTCTTTTTATAACTTTATAGTAGAAATTATACAAAAGGAGGAATCATTTTTTGAATCCAGAAACTCTATCAGGAGATAGTTGTCTTGATTTTGTGAGTCGCGTTCTGAGAAAACTGGGCTTAATGCATGTGCGTTAAGTGTCGTCCTAGATTAGCCTGTGCAGTCCGCACAGGCTAACAAGGGACGACATTTTCCGCTTAAACTTGATTTTCGACAAGGAGGGACTTCCTTGAAACTAAAAATACCTTAAAAACGGAAAGTGTCGTCCCTGATTAGCCTGTGCGGACTGCACAGGCTAATCTGGGATGACACTTTACGCACATGCATTGAGCCCAGTTTTCTCAGAAGACGACTCTTATTAACAACTTTCATAACATAACACGCAGCATAAAAATATACTTATTTAACAGGGCTCACCGTATTAGAACGGTCAATGCAAAGCATCGGGGATTACAACCGGTTTGAAAATTAGCCGATCCGAATCAGGCTCCTCCTGATTTTGAATAACACACAAACAGCACACTGACAACAATTGACAAATTATGTTTGATGAACAGAGACCATTAGACCTTATGTCTGATAAACAGAGACCATTATACCCTATGTTTGATGAACAGAGACTATTAGACCTTATGTTTGATGAACAGAGACCATTAGACCTTATGTTTGATGAACAGAGACCATTTGACCTTATGTTTGATGAACAGAGACTATTAGACCTTATGTTTGATGAACAGAGACCATTAGACCTTATGTTTGATGAACAGAGACCATTTGACCTTATGTTTGATGAACATAGACCATTAGACCTTATGTTTGATGAACAGAGACCATTAGACCTTATGTTTGATGAACAAAGACCATTAGACCCTATGTCTGATGAAAAGAGACCATTAGACCTTATGTTTGATGAACAGAGACCATTAGACCTTATGTTTGATGAACAGAGACCATTCGACCTTATGTGTTTCTCCTTCTCCGGTATACGAAGCAGTCAACGCTATATCTTTTACCCCATACCCTGAGGTCTGAATTATGAATATCATATTTCGTTTTGGGGCGACTATTTGCTCGCCTGAATCCAATTTTTCACGCTATTGTTGTTCATGCTTGTAATTCCGTTGATATACGATGTCAAGGTAAGAAAGAAGTCAATCCTATTTATATAAGCCAGATTGTTGCGTTAGCCCAAGCTTGTATGTAACATTCTCTGCTATCCTGGTAGAACGAGTACCTGCTATCTAAGGAGAAGATCTTCTAAAGGCTCCCTAGCTCACAAGGGATACTATGGAAAAGACGTTTAAAAACATACATGCATAAAATACAGCAGACGATTATGTGACCGCGTCTCTTAAACATAGGTTTCTTGAATCTTCATATCTTAAAAACGCAGACAATAAATATTTATTGATGTATCCGTATTATCTAGGATGTGCGTCTTGACCTTATTGATGTATCCGTATTATCTAGGATGTGCGTCTTGACCTAAGAGGTTTCTTTTCCCCGCGCATATCTGCCATGTAATGTAAAAATTTAAAAACACGTTTGTTTGAGAACATAAAAAGTCACTCCATTTAATGTCTTTACAAGCCATTATAAACCATACGGACGAAATACATAAAGAGATAAATCTATCTGGATATCAATCTAAATCCTTTTGCAATCGATTGCTTGTGAAAAAGCATTCTTCTTTTTCTAAAGTGGATGTATGTTATATTATGTCGTGTTGTCAGTTATCTTCATAAAAAACATAGAACATTTCAAACTGTTCAATCTGATCACGTAAACAATGCTTCATGGTTGTTTAATAAAAATCAACTGATAAATATATAACAGTATTTTGACGACAGCATTTTCAAGTATCATCCGCAATATAAATTCTTAAGTTATTTTTAGGAATTCGCAACTAAAATTCGATTTTGTTTTCGATGCGTCAATCTTTGAACATGTCCCTTTAAGAAGTCGTTTGCACTAGGAAATATGTGGATGAGTATTGATATTCGATATGTCTTGAAGGAACTACTTTTCTTAGTCTGCAAGCTACAGATCAATAACTCGGTATATCAAATGACCCGCAAGCGGAAAACTGATGTGATGTTTCCTGATAATGCAACCCCCGCTAATGGGTCATAATATAATTCTTTACGTGATCAATATCACTAGAGATGTGAACCGAATCGGGTTTAGCATTTTAGACGCTGTATTCTATGAAAATAAAAAGTAACACAAAAAGGTCCAACAAAACTACAATCAAACGATTACAACCATCCATCTATTCAACATTGTACTCATTTATCGTGGTCAATATTTCATTTGGTTGTATTATTGCGCGTTTTGCATTCGTTTAGTGAGACCGTTACAGTGCACTCACTCAGGTACTCTTCAACAGATTAAACTCGCTTCAATATCGGTACCTAAATATTGTCACACATAAAGGTCAGTGCCACGTTAATATTGGCGAACTATACTTTATCATACATATTCACATAGTCACAGAAGGTGTTAATAGTCATAATGCGGGATGACTTGTATTTGCATTTGTTTGCATGAAACACACGTAAAATATAGCAGTCACGGTATGTATGTCAGTGCATCTTACACGATGACTGCTAAACGTAATACAATTCGTTAAACAAACGTATGATATAACACTCGGGGTAGGTGTTCCAGTGCAAAATACGTAGTGACCGCTAACTGCATTATGATACTCTACACAAATGCAAAATATAATCGTCTTTATGTACGGGGGCTATGACGTTCATCTTTGGAGCGGGATAACGAATGTAGGCGCGGTTTGACACTGGCGGCTACCTTCGAAAACAGCTAGATATATATCGAGACGCGTTCTGGGAAAACGGGGATTAATGTATGTGTGTGAGGCGTCCTTCAATATTATCATGTGCAGTCCGCACACATGCTAATCAGATACGATACATATCGCGTTAATGGTATTTTTCGTTGTAAAAAAATATCTTCATATTAAGAATCCAGTTTAGGCGGAAAGTGGCTGATAAGCCTGTGCGGTTTGCAAACTCTAAGCTGGAACGACGCTTTCAACACATGAATTATGCCCAGTTTTCGCAGAGCGCGGCTCACATCATTACCGCTCTGATATGCGCCCAATATTAAGAATGCCAATAAAGATTAAATATGTTCGTCAGAAAACGTTTCTCATGCTTTTGATTAACCTTTATCGCGAATATTAATATCAAATAATCAAGCGCTGTACTTAAATGAGTCGCGTTATAAGAAAACTGGGCATAATGCTTGTGCTTGAAGTGTAGTCCCGGATTAGCCTGTGCAATCCACACAGGCTAATCAGGGACGACACTTTCCGCTTGTATCACATTTTTCGTTTAAATGACGTCTCTTCTTAGCAAAAATCCAATGTAGGCGGAAAGTGTCGTCCCTGATTAGCCTGTGACGGCACTTTACGCACATGCATTATGCCCAGTTTTATCAAATTAATAAACAATAATTTGCATTTTTTGAAATAGTACAAAACAATGAATTCAACATCTAGTTCAACAGCGTAGATAACGTATTTCCATTTCCGCAAGATTGTAACCTGAAAACGGATCTTAAGAAATGTAACTCTGTTACATTAACAAAGAACAAAAAAGATTTGTCTACCGTGAATTGCACACAGTTTCTCCAGCTTATTTCTAAGCTCTATTATTGGTCGAGAAGCTTAGTAACCTTGTTATGGCCATGAAAAGTGCGTGTATTGATTTTACCATTGTACAGTGTCGATGACGTGAAATCACGACTTTGTATTTATTTGCACCCAAGCGCCACATATTAAATATTTGGAAAACACTTTTTATTTACATTCTAACATTTAAGATGAAATCGGCAACTCTGATTATCCGATTCGTAGAAATTGTTAAATATGACGTATTTATATTCTTAAACTTTCATGTTTTATCTATAGGTATATAATATTTAGTAAAGAAAAGTTGCTCAAATGATAATACTTATCTCTTGCCAGATGTAATATTGACTATGTAATAAAGCGATTTAAAGGCTTGACGTTAATAAGACACACTTTAGTAGTATAGATATTCAATAAGGCATCCGAAAAGCGAAATTGGCGCCTACATTCTTACAGGAAGCATACAAAACCAAGAATATATCGTGGTTTTGCAACTGAGTTTAATTGTATTGCTAATAAACATACAAAGTTACACCCTCGGAATGTATTCAGGCATCATGCATTTTTACATGATGTGTCCTCCATTGCTCATACATTCAATGCAGAAAATTCCATTCCATTCATATGATTACAACACAAAATGGGTAGTTAGTATACATTCAACAGTTTAATGGCCATAACATACGTGTAGCCAATGGCGTAAGAGTGATGTTAACTGGATACCTCTAATGAACTGTAATTCAAAAATGTGCTTATGCTTAACAATCATATGAGTGTGACCAGAACATATCAGTGTTTATTAAATGCCATTTCAAATGCCATGGTAGAACATGTCCTTTTTCTCCCACAGTGCCCCTCACGATCCAACCGATATTGAACAATACAAAAAACTACTAACATCTACGCCCGTGGACCTATAACCAAGCCAAGGACAGTGTCCTTCAGCACCGTGTAGCTGTAGATGGATGGTCCACGGCCGTTTAAAAACTCAAATGCTCTTATATTGAGGCAAAAGTATCATAGCCAGAGTTGATCATGAATCTATGGACATCAGTCCACAGGTATGTAATGAACATCAAAGCAATTATAATTATATCATTAAAAAAACTTTGACAAATCAATCATTTGGGTTATAAATAATCAAAATAATAAATTTGTACAGTAACTGTTAAAAGAACTTCAATTATTGGTAAGGAAATATATAATATGAGATTTATAATTTTATAAATTACTTCCCTTGAAAATAATTGTCTATAACAAATCTCTATTTTAAGTAGCAAATAATTAAAAGCCACTACCGTGACTGTAGATTCACCACTCAAACTGTGCAGCTCATGAGATACACATGCATGCCAAATATATAAAGTGGCTATGTTCAATATTGAATAATTTTCTACCTTTTTTAAGCTTATTACTTCCTTTAAATCTGTATTTGTTACCATAGACCGTAAAGGATGACCTTGACCTTGACCTTTACCACAATTTGTTTGTCAGAGATACAATGCTGCCTACTGCGCCGCTTTGATTAATTTAACAAAAATATATACGTGGGCAGGTCAGATAACTATGTCCATTTCAAGCTAATTACTTCCCTTGACTTTGTTTTTTCGACCCTATTCCTTGAAGGATGATGTTCACCTTTAAATTTTACCACTAAAAATGTGCAGCTCCATGAAAAACACATGCATGCAAAATATCAAGGTGCTATCTTCAATATTTAAAAAGCTATGGCCAATGTTAAGGTTTTATCACGACGCCTACGGCGGACGGCGGACGACGAGCTGGCTATGACAATAGCTCGGGTTTTCTCCAGAACAGCCTCGCTAAAAAAACGAACAAAAAGTGTTATTGAAGACATTTTAAAAATAGGAATGAACACAGATATGCACCATTTTTATCGATAAGTGCAACAATGTGTTCAATACTTTTTGATCAATATTACAAATCACAACAATGTTTCTACTCAACAAGAAAAACAAGAATATTATCAATACATTTACAGCAATAACAACAATACCAGTGGACTTTCAGTAACTTCCAGTAACACATATATTCATTCAGTGCAAATGCGTTAACAATACCAACCATAAACCTAGTGAACATTTAGATAAGAAGATGAGATACAAATGACACAAACACACTTTATTTCCTAACATGCATACGCAAATAAACACCAGTCACATTTCTACATATGTCGACAAAATGAGTTACTACTATTAGTTCTAACAAGATGTGTTTGTGAAACACAATGTCCCCCTATATGACGTTTGACCTTGAAGGATGACCTTGACCCTTCACCACTCAATATGTGCAGCTCCATGAGATACACATGCATGTCAAATATAATATTGCTAGGTTCAATATTGCAGAAGTTACATTACATGAGCAATTTTGACCCATATATTTGACCTAGAAAGATGACCTTGACCTTGACCTTTCACCACTCAAAATGTGCAGCTCCATGAGATACACATGCATGCCAAATATCAAGTTGCTATCTTCAATATTGCAAAAGTATTCATAAAATGAGCGATTTTGGCCACATATATTTGACCTCTGACCTTAAAGATTGACCTTGACCTTGACCTTTTACCACTCCTCAAAATGTGCAGCTCCATGAGATACACATGCATGCCAAATATTAAGTTGCTATATTCAATATAGCAAAAGTTATTGCAAAATGTTAAAGTTGGCGCAAACCAACCAACCAACAGACCAACAGACCAACCAACAGACAGGGCAAAAACAATGTCCCACACTACTATAGTGGGGGACATAAAAAGTAATATATGCATAACTTGAAATTATACCGCTGGTTTCCAAGCGCGATACGTACATATTTTGTTAAGATATATACAATGTAGAAAAATTACATTACATAACTTTATTTTGCAAACTACTGTTATCTATGCGATTGACATTTTTTAATAAAATGTATCGAAATTTATTGTTTCGGTAAAGTTTACAGCCTACTGTAAACAAATCTTTTGTAAAATTGTGCACATTTTTAAAAAGTGAAACGAACGTCTGCAAGTCAAACTTCAATTACTGAACAAATCACTATTACGATAAGTTGTATAATTTTCACGTTCTTGGCAACAATGATCGGTGATTCGTTAAAGACAATATGTACTCAAAAGTTATAAATAAGTGTTGTCCGCGCCTTGTTAGTGATCTATTGATCATCGTTAACGTTTTACATCAGAAGTCTAATAAAAATAGCATCCGCGTTGGCAACTCGACTCCCTTCCATTATCATCCTCATGCCAACATCTGTTACAACCTCGTTTATTCGTCTCTTTAATGCCTGCAAAATCGCATCGGTATGGTCAATCTCCCCGTTCTCATCCCTGCAGATTGCCACTCTGTTCAAGCGCATGAGCCACAACAACTCCAGCTCAATTCTCCTCCCGCTGTACCATCGTAATGGTTCAGGATGAGCAATAAGAGATTTTCGTATCTTTGGAAGTCTAAGTATCATCTTTGGACCTTCATTGAGCATATCTGTTATCGTTGATATCCATGTGCGTTGCTGTTCCACATCCAGTCCAGAGGTTGCCATCAAATTCCTTTCTGGAATCATATAGTATGGTAGCTCTAAGGTGATCAATGCAACTCTAAGCGCATCCAATGCTTCATGCAACCACTGCAAAATACTTTTTTTATGAAACGAGGCTTGAGGATTATTTTCCGCCATCCATAAAATGATGTTTTTTAATGTGTACGATGTAACTTCTTTCATACGTGGATGTAATACATCGTTCTTTATCATTTTCAATAAAACATACAATTTAGTTTGAGTGTCGTTAAAATTGCTAATTAGTTCGATCTCACCGGCGTTAAAACACACTCTCCATTCAACATGTTGATATTCACTTCCTTTAAATCCACAAGGCGTAAGAAATGCCCCAAGTGATACGACCCTCTGAACGGCTTCCGGTGGCGGCCAGTGGCGAGGTCTTGCGGCCCATTTTGACAGAATGTTGGGGCAGTAGTAATGTAATGCATGTACATAGTCACCGTGCATGTGTCCAAGCAATGTACTCGGAATTGACGGTCCCGCACGCTCATGCCGCACCTCGCCCTCAAGCAAGTCTTCGTTCGACCAGTTATTAACATACAAGTCACTGCTCAAAAGTTCGCGACCATATCCGTCATCACAAAACGCACCATGTACGTGCCTGTGAATTGTTGTACCGAGTCTCTCCAGTAGCAGTCTACAGTGACCATGGTAACTCCTGCGGCTGAGTGATCTCAACACGGTTATCTCCCCAGGAAAGGCACATGACTTTACATCATCTTCTAAACAGAATACTCTATTATTTACAATCATTTGATCCTGATCACTTTCCAAGAAGCTGCTCAGCCCCTCACCTTTGCTACCCGTAATAATCCACGTTGACATTCCACATGTCCGTGCAGTTAACAGCTTGCCGAACTCCCGATATGCGTCTCTCCGAGCCTGTATTATCTCCTGTCCGTAACCGAGCCAGCTCAGTATAGTGCATGTCTCAATGGAGGTATTTTCCCACTGAATCTAAAAAACGTTTCAATTAGAAACACGCTACATGTCATAAATAACATTACATCGTTAGTAGTCAAATAAATCAGCGATACTAAAATTGTTCCAATTTAAATTATTCTTTTACGGCCATACCATTCGATGTATTATCAATTTAAAATTCTAACACGGCACGCGACTTGTTTTCTATAGACAAAGAAGGAAATCAAGCGTGGGTTATTCTGCAATAACTTATGGGCGGAGCTTAATGTTTCGAAAATAGTTCCGAATAAATAAAGAAAATATTGCAGTAAAATGCACGTGCTAAAACCCGCTCTGAAAGAAATGTAATAAATGAAGCATGTATAAATGAAATGAAATAACAAATTGTATATTTGGTGATAAGTGGCACAACCACACCTACAAAGAATGTTATTGGTTAGAAAGCGTAATTCAGAAAACATTTATAGCATGTCAGCTTTTCAGTAGCATCAATAAACGTGCCGTCATTAATTGTCTACGATTGTTGTTTTCAATGAAAGTGACGTCATTTGCAAAATATTTATGAATGAAAACGACGTCATATGTTTGTACACATCAATGACGTCACTAAATAGTGAACTTTGTACTAAGAAAGGCGGAGTATTGAAAAATATAGTTACGTCCTAAAGCTTGAATCAAATCAATCAGAATCGTGTTAGAATCGAAATAATATTTTTCTATAATGGTTTGTTGTCGAATAATCCACAGTAAGTTGTATAGATGCGTGTTATTTCGCACTCGTGATTTAATTCCTACGCATCAATACTCCTTACTGTGGGTTATTCGACAACAAACCATGATAGAAAAATAGTATTTCTTAAGTATTATCTTGTGAAAATATATTACAATTTCGTGTGCATGTTCTCAGTGAATAATTCAATAGTCGGTACAAGTATTGCCAACCATGAATAAATTAATAAATTGAATTAAGTGGATTGAAATAAAGACACTGAAAATATAGACGGTAATCAACGGCGAGTTCATATATATTTACGACATCCATTCATAAACATACTAAACATATAATGTTTAAATCTCTATTATCTGAAATTGCAAATGCGGAACGAATAATGTTATAACTATTGATAATAAACTAAATTGCTATGGTTAAAGCTGCATAATTTAACGAAATTATATAAACTTTAATTGTTATGTCTGTAAATACAATATATTGATGTTAAAAAAGTTTTTTTTAATAATTTGAAAGAAAACTGTGAAAAACGTTTGCCAAAAAGTAGTGTCGTACTTTGGCACGTGCAGGCGCTGAAAAGTGGTTATAAGAAGATTCATGAGAACGGATGTATTAATTTTTTTCATGTTTCACATTTTGTACAGAAGTAAAGTATTTAATTTGGGACCAATTATTGATATACAGTATAAATTTACCGTTGTTCTTTTTTCTAAAGATGTTAACGTGTATCTGCCTTTAGTTATGCAAACATTAACCATCTAGATTGAAATGTCATTAAGAAATATAATAGGGGTAGGGGAAACGCAGACATATAAACGGGAAAACTATGCGTTAATTGTCATTGTGTACTGGACACAAACTGCACTCGACTTATCATCTTACCAGGTCTTGTTTGCTGGACACACTGCCCTGTCTTGGGAATCTTTCCGGTTCATCAGGTCTTGTGCCACTTTCAGCCATCCGTACAGTGCTGAAGTGAGATATTTGATAAATATAGGATCTTGCATCAGTGGTCGTTTCGTATTGAATTTATTAAACTCATCTTATAATATGACCTAGGCTGCAGGAGTGAAATAACGTAATGCTCAATTCTGTTTATTACATGGGTGTTATTCTATATCCAATAAATTCATCCAATCGGCATTCTTCATATGTACCACGTGACCGTCCAATATATTCCGGTATTGGATCCAAAAAGTCTGTATTTTTTTCCATATTGGACAGTTGAGTACAAGTGCACTAAGCAATTGCTTTATAACGATAAAAGCCGTTACCGAGAAAAAGTATCCGAATGTACTATAATCGATTCGCACAGGCGATATTTTGCTTGTATGTCTCGTTTTAATACTTTCCTATTGAAAATATGAGAGGAAATAAAAAAACGAATCGAGAATGTGATATTTAATTAATTTTTATTGTTAGAAAAAAAATGCAAAAGCAAGTGATATTGTTATTGCTAGGAATTGAAAACAAATATGCAACAGCAAAACAAAAAAAAACAATTTTATTAACCTCAATGACAACTTTAATCCAATGCTAGCCTAATAACAACTAAGTTACAATGATACGCATTTCCATTTTCCTTTTTCTGTTCTTCCATCCATTTATCGAAATGTATTTTAAACCACAGTATTTGTTGATAGCGTTTGTACACATGCTCACCATTCTGACCCAAAGGCCAAAACACAATTTACGAATTCGTAATCCTGTCGGAGCGAGCTGTTTTATTTCTATCGAAGTTAACAATTATGCATGACAAACACACAATCCCAAATACGTTTTGCCTTTTGGATTCGTTCAATGCTATCAAAATGGTATAATTTGCTACTAGATTTATTAAACACTACCACCTGCATATTGTTGTCCCTAAAATGCAGAGTCTTGCTTATACTAGTATGTTTCGTCAGAGAAATGACGTCACACGAGATACGTCATAAAGTGCGTAATCAATGAATGAAAATAAAAATACGGAAAGCTGGTTTTGTAATGAGGATATAGAATAAAAAATGTATTACACTAGTTATATAAATGTGAAATGACGTCATTTTTGTGACGAAATGCTTTCATTATTCCAGCAAATTTCTTAAGTAAAACTCTTTAACACTGTAATAAAAAGGTGACAAGAGCATAAAATAAAGAGAAAATGTGTTGGTCATGTTATAAATAGAATCTTAGATTCGTGGTCATTTTGTATTGAATTTATTAAACTCATGTTGTTTCAAAATGAAGTATTGAACTAATTTTATAAATTGAAGCATGCACATTTATACTTTAATGTATAATATATAAAGTGTTACAAATGCTCTTTCGAAATGTTCTTTTTTTCTATTGCGTAAAAAATTTTCTTATTATTTTGCAGGACGACATCTAAAAACTCTTGATTAAACTAGCTACGTGGCTGTCCACATGCCATATCAACACAAGTCGCGTGCGTTACTGCAGTGTTCAACATTCCGCGCCGAAGAACAACCTTTATGATCGGTCAAGGGCACGGTATTATATTATCTGCCATTGTATTGAGTAATCATAATGATACTTTTGTTCAATATATAATGACTTAAACTTAATGTTGTACATTAACGCAGATAAGTGAAAGGAAAATACATTAACGACAACTCCATTAACAACTGTAATATTTTGGTCCATTGCATGAGGTAAGCGCATAAAAGTAGCAATAAATGTTCCTACTTCATCAAGTGTATTATTTTACTACTAGTTTAGTTCGTGGTATCGAACACACCATGCAGTGTATGTTACAATATCAGTAAAATAAAATTCTATATTTACTTCCATTTTACTTCCTTTTATTTGAAAGATTAGGATATATAAGAGGCCGTTGAACGAATATTTCTTTTGGAAAACTATTCATTTTGCTCGCCCAGGTATATTAGAGACGTAATGTTTTTTATTAAACCGGCATATTACCTGACTAGGCTAATAAATCAATTGTGATGTATAAGGTAAGGCAGGTTTCATATAAGACGTGTCTTTTACACGGGCAGACGCCATCTTATTTGCATTTTATTGAAAAGCAGTATTGTTAACGTTACATAACATAACTTAAACTTATGTACTGTAGCGTGTCAGCTATGATGCACGCGTATTCGTGATCGTGTTAACAATATTGATTTATATAAAACACTCTTCAATGTTTGAGTTTGCTGAACGAAAAGTACGTTATCTGAGCAATGACATGCGTGAATAAATATTATCAGTTTGTTATCGGTTAAATGCCGAATGAATTTAAGTAAACTTTTAACATGTACTGAGAACATAAAATCAAAACTGTTCTATAGTTTTGTTGCTTTCGAATTTATTTAAGAAGTTGTTTAATGATCTCATTATTTTCGCCGGTGCCATTTTATTTTACGTTGAACATTTACCGTCGACATTTATATGTTAATGTCGCAATTACCGTAACAGAAATACACCTTTTTAAGGCTCAGTGTGGTTGAGCCTCAAGTGAAAGTTAAAACACGACACATGCAGACGCCTCACGAAACTTGGATTCAAACATGTAAACTGTTAACTTGAATAATTGGAAGCTAGTCCAGTAGTTAATTCAACGATATTACAAAGTATTCACGAACAGAACGCGATGCATTGACTTTTTATATTAACACGTCCATCTGCACCTGTTCGGGTTGAACTTTATATAATCACAATTCATATGCCTATAATCAATGTTCAACCGCATTTAAGAATTAAAAAAATGACAACTTAATATTAGGCGATTAAAATTGAAAGCATACATCTCCACAGTAAAAATATCGCCCGGAGATTTTCGATGCTCACGACACCTAATGAAAGCAAACAGCACAAGTAGTTTTACTAATGATAAGATTAATTTCCACGCAATATCGGCAGATTAAATGACACTAGCATAAATAACCGCGACCGCGAGCAGAGATGAGATAAAACGGTTGGTCACTTATTCCATATAAAAAAATACGTGGCATACTCAATCAATGAAAAATTAACATATTTATCAACGTTACCAGTCTTTGGCCGATAAACTAACCACAGCGATCATAGATGACTGATGTGTGATACACCTTTTACAATACTGTTGATACCAGAAGTCATATAACGGTGATTACGCAATGTTATTTTGTGTGACTTCATCCGATTCAAACTTATCATCAATAACGAATTAGCTTGTCATGTGTTTCATGAGATAATTTTAAAAGACCCACATACATTATAAGTCTATCTGGACAATACCGCTTCACAAAGAAATTGATTAGATTGTCATAACCACAAATGTGGTTTATTACTTGTTCAAGTTTATGTTCAAATACCTATATGTACGACACTAATCCATATAACCAGTTATATATATATGTAAGTATCCATTAAATACCTTTAGCTCGCATGTAGTCACACATAAACTTGACACGCGAGACATGCGTTTTTTTATCAGATTTATAATTGATTGATTTTATGTATTCCAAATTAATCGTGTAACTGAACTAGTATGTCTGGAGACACTTAACTTCTAATGGCGGTAGAGTTCGGCGTTGTTTTCGTACAGACACGGGACCTCCCATACGGGACCCGTGTTTATCATTGTTTGGTTAAAATACCCCGTGGATAGTGTAGAGTAAATCAACATTATAAACTCGACCGAAGTACGTAGAAAGACCATGTAAGTAGATAATAAAGTGTTCACAACAGGTTTTATATAATGAAGCGTTCATAAAATGTAAGTATATGACAAAGCGTGCACATCAGGTTTGTAGATGATGAAGCGTAAACAACTTGTTAGTTGATAATGAAGCGTTCACAAGTACTTAGAAGATGATGAATCGCGTACAACATGAAAGTAGTAATGAAGCATTCACAACTATTGGTTGATTAAAGTGATCTTTTCACGATTTGGTAAATTGTCCAAATTGAGGTTGTTTCAGATTCACAAATTTTCGTTTTAGTTATGATATTTGTGGAGAAACAGTAATACTGAACATTTACCATGGTCTAATTTAGCCAATATATGCACCTTTTGACGATTTAAAAACCTACAAATTATAAAGCGTTGCAACGAGAAACGATTAAATTTGTAGTATTCTGTTGTTGTCGTTAAATTTTGTGAAACTACGAAGATTGCTGATATAGTGCATAAAATACTTTATCCAAGAATGCTTGGCAGATTAGCCGAGCGGGCTAATGCGTTTTTACTCCAGGTTACTCCTGGACTCCGGTAGTCACTGGTTCGAGTCCAGCTGCGGCTACTTGTTTTCCTATTTTAAATTTTATTCTTGATTTTTTTACTGGAACTTTTAAGATTCAATGTTTACATTTATCAATATAAAGCATTTAATGACTATTTTCCCAATGACTTATTTCAAAACATGCCAAAAACTGTGAAAAGGCCCCTTTAAGAAGCGTTCACAACATGTAAGTAGATGATAAGACGTTCAAAACATGTTAGTAAATTATGAAGCGTGCACAACAGGAAAGTATATGATGAAGCGTGCATAACCTGTAAGTAGACAGTGAAGAGTGCACAGCAGATTAGTAGACGATGAAAAGTGGACAAAACATGTATGTAGATGATGACGCTTTCACAATAGATTAGTAGATGATTAAGCGTAGTCAATATGATATCATTTGATGAAGCGTTTACACCAGGTTAGTAGATGATTACATGGACAAAACAGACTAGTATATTATGAAGCTTTCACAATAGGTTAGTAGATGATGAATCGTACACAATAGGGTATTAGATGACGAGGCGTGTACAACATGTACGGAATGACGAGTGGTTCACAACAGGTTCGTGTGTGATGAAGCATACTAAACGGATATGTAGATTACATGTACGAAGCGTCCACAATCGGTTGTTTGATGATGAAGCGTTAACAACAGGCTATTAGATGATGAAGCGAACACACTGGATTAGTAGATGATGAAGCGTTCACATCAGGCTAGGAGATTATGAAGCGAACACACTGGATTAGTAGATGATGAAGCGAACACACTGGATTAGTAGATGATGAAGCGTTCACAAGAGGCTAGTAGATGATGAAGCGTTCACAACAGGTTAGTAGATGATGAAGCGTTCCCAACAGGTTAGTAGATAATGAAGCGTTCACAACAGGTTAGTAGATGATGATGCGTTCACAGCAGGTTAGTAGATGATGATGCGTTAACATCAGGCTAGTAGATGATGAAGCGTTCACAACAGGTTAGTAGATGATGATGCGTTCCCAACAGGCTGGTAGATGATGGGGCGTTCACGGCATTTTAGTAGATGATGATGCGTTCACAACAGGTAAGTAGATGATGATGCGTTCCCAACAGGTTAGTAGCTGATGAAGCGTTCACGGCATTTTAGTAGATGATGAAGCGTTCCCAACAGGCTAGTAGATGATGAAGCGTTCA
This sequence comes from Dreissena polymorpha, assembly GCF_020536995.1. NCBI lineage: Eukaryota > Metazoa > Mollusca > Bivalvia > Myida > Dreissenidae > Dreissena > Dreissena polymorpha. Next base: position 53,058,422 of record NC_068356.1, on the reverse strand, counting down.
CAACAGGTTAGAGATGATGAAGCGTTCCCAACAGGTTAGTAGATGATGATGCGTTCACAACAGGTTAGTAGATGATGAAGCGTTCACGGCATTTTAGTAGATGATGGAGCGTTCACAACATGTAAGTAGATGATGAGGCGAGCACAAAGGTTAGAAGGTGATGAATCCTGCACTTAATGTTAGAAAACATGTGCTCAGCAGTTTATTTAATGATACAGCATACACAACGCGTTAGTAGATAATGAAGCGAGAACAACAGGTAAGCGTGTACAACAGGTTAGTACATGATAAAGCATGTACAGGTAAGTATGCACAATAGGCTAGTAGATTACTATGCGTTAACAAAAGATTATCGTGAACACCATATACGCTGATGACGAAGCGTTCAAAACTAATTTTTAATTTGTACCCCTAAGGTTAGTCTGTGCACCGGATTTGTTTATGACGAAACGTGCACAACTGGGTAGGAGATGATGACATTATTATATACAATCGATTTTGAATTGCACGTGGCAATTATAAAATTTCACCTTCATTATTCCTTAGATTGTAAGCCTTTTAAGCATGATGTCCGTATCTAACTTCTTATACAAATATGTATTGTATAAGCAGGCTCAAAAACATTACCTGCTCAACTAATGAAATACAGAGGTCTATAATTTTGTAAAGTTTGGCATCGCAATATTCACTGAATGGTAGGTGTAAAAAAGTGTTGCAAATGCGTAGCATTTTGTGAAATATCCATTTGAGGCAATTGACGTTTTTTTACAAATACACTGTAAACAAAATCAGCATCGTCTTTTTCGGCGATATAAGTTTCACTTAAACTAGTTTTGATCTTTAACGCAAAGTGAGGTTATCGGTGTTTAAAAATAACAGCTTAATATGTTGTACACAAGTAATCGTTGCACATATTTGCGTCCGTAACCATATGAGATTCGCCATAAAACATACAAGGTGGAGTATTGGTGTTGTCAGATGTACTATCAGTGAACGGTTTAAATAATTGACGGTGATGGCAGGCTCTCAAACAAACTAGTACGGGGGTTTACGAAAACGTTTATTTGGTATGTTTTGTTTGATAATACTTACTTTATTGTTAAATTGCAAGTTATTTCGCCAATTCAATTGACTTTCCGGAATGGTTGCTTATCGCTTTTGTATACATATTCTGCATGATGTTTTACGAATTAACTAATAATAACTTGGACGAGCATTTCTTTATAATAATTTCAACACGTTGAATTAATCTTCATATGTCACGCAATGCTTGACGCTTTCTATTTTCCAGAAAGAACGCATCCGTCAGAAATCGATGTGTTAAAAGAACACCATTTAATCGTTTGGTTAAGGTTATTTCCGTTGTCCAAACATTGAATAGGTCCTAAGAACTCGTTGTTAGGCCTTTTCAGACTCATAAACGTTACATTAAACATTAATTAGCATTTGCGTTGTTTCTGCCTTTAAATTGCGCATCAAATATTAATTTTAACCCTAACTCCGGTAATGAAGTTTTTTTGATGACACAATAACAATAATATTATCTTATTATACATCAAACAACAATCTATTCAACAGCAGGCAAGAAGTGAAATAGTAATTACCTGTTATTATTCAGCCGACAAAAACACGTCAATAACCAGAGTACTTATGCGCACTTTCAAGAGGGGCGTACTGTTGGACCTTGTGCCTTTGTCACCTGCTCGTTCACTTTTATCACCCCGTCCGACTTAGATTAGTATCTTAACGCAGCTTGCCGGGATAGGCCGAGTTAGCACGATTTATGGTTTGTTTGACTTTGACATAATGAAATATTTTCGGTTTATATCGTATAAATAAAGTATACCCGTAATGAATACTTATGCGTGATTTAAATCACGTATACCAATCGTCGACCACTTCGTGAGTGTTTCCGTGAAGGCTAAATTATTAGTGTATAGTTAACCGTGAAATGTGTCATTAAATATAGGTTGATTTGTTGTAAATGCCAATTTACTAATTATAATTCACAATTCCTCATCGTTTGTTCACGCTACATGAATTTTCTATTAATACACATTTAGCACACTCAACTTGCTTTGGTGAACTGCTGTATGATCTCAAATGAAATGTAATATATTATTTTGCCGCAATTGTATGACTTGGCTTAGTAGAAAGACATTGCTTATTTGATGTTATTTCGGCATATAGGTTATCAAGTCAACTAAAAAGTAAGAACATTAACACATTACCTATTTAAACATGTCACAAACTTCGATGGCGTTCGTTGATGAATAATTGAAAACACTAGGATAAATATGATATAAACGAATAAGTATAGCATTATAAATGAGATTGGTTGTAGTGTTTTGCTTTCTATGCTATTGCGATATCCACAAACTGTCCAAATGAACCATATAGGTCAATATAATGGAATATAATTTATTGCAGGACAGGACATTCAAAGGGACATCAATACATATTAAATATATACAAAACAGTGAAGCCAAATAAAATTGTTAGGTATGCGTTTATCATACTGACAACTACAACACCCAACCCCCGCGCAGAGATTTGACTGGAACCAGCTGCATCCATGTGATGTTGTTTTTGTTTTTTTTAATTTAGGTTATGAATTGTTTTGTTATGAACCTTAACTTATACATGTTTTAATGTAAAAGAAAAAGATACTGTTTATGTGACAATCGGGACAAATTAACCGGATACAGGTTTAAAAGATAATTAAAGGGATAACAAAAATATAAATATGTATAGGTATACATAATTGGTGAATGGGATTGGTCAGTGGTTCTCTATTAAAGAACACTCGGCTTAACAAGCAAACAATACTCTGGATGCAGGATCACGCGACTTTATGGGGTTCACAAATGGATGTTAATGGATGTTAACACACCGGCAAGTGGTGCTTTATTCAAATAACTGTTTACAACAATTTTTCTGAAAAATATTCACTATTGCATAAACGACAGTTTTTATGCGGCTTATGACAATATGAAAATCATCAGAATTACTTTATTCAATAAGCATGTGGTGATGGCCAAAAAGTCGATGTGTTCAACATTCATATACACGGTTATATGCTGCACGCAACGTTAAATGTTGGCACCGATTTCAGACGTATTCAGTAACGTATTCTTATGTCTAAAGATATCGACAAAAACCTGCACGAACAACTGTATTATATGCAAACATATTATAATACTTTAAGAGATTTGCAAAAATACACTTCTTAACGGTGTCTTTTTATTATGTTTAGCCCTCGTAAAAACCCCTGTGAACCCATTGATACTGCACCCTGATAAAGATAATAGATAAACATTCAAGTAAATCAACAATTTTGCAGTTTGTATACAACTGAACATCAAGCTAACCGTTGGCTATAATTTTGGTTAAAATAAATGTAATATATATCGAATGCAATATAGTTTTGATAGTCAACCTAGTAATGAATTTTACGCAAATTTGCAAAAAACAACGCATTTACATTAATGAATAAACATACAAACAGAAAATGCACCCACCAAAATCCGGCGTATCACTAAAGTATAAACAAAAAAAGGTAATAAATTAACATAATGCTAAGACGTGCGATTATAAAAATGCATGACTCGCAACAACGACCATTTTAAGCGAGGCGTGATTACTTGCAAATAGGCAAAAAGTTAGCGGAAAAAGCACGAAATCTGATTTTAAAACAAAAGAAAAAATACGCAAAACATATATTTCAGATTTTATAAATAAAGTTAGGTCAAGCCAGAATGACACTTTACGCCAGAACGTCATAATAGCACAAGTACAAACAAACCTGATGGTTCCGAATAATTCAAATGCACAGTTTAGCAAAAGCGTTGAATGCTTATTGCACACTTGTTGTTATAATAAACTGGTTAAGTTTGAGTTTTAATAAACAGGCGAAATACTACCTTTGCATCGGAAAAAACAAACAAGTTCGCTAAAAATATCAATGCACAAAGCGAAATGATTTCACACAAGGAAATGACGACGCAATTTTAACTCGAAAATTGTATTACTATAAGCAATAGCATCAGCAGTATCGGCATAGACATAACCAATAGCGCTATTTCCACAACCGCTACATAAAACACATCAGCAAACACAACCGCTTTCAACAATAGCAAAACTTCATCAACCAATATTAACATCATCAATGCAGTAACACAACTTGTACATACAATGCAACAACAAAAACGTATGTAATCATTATAAGCATTATGAACAAAAAACATCTGGGCGACATAAGTCATTCAAAATATCATTTAACACATCGATGAAATATCAACATAACTGCATTTTTAAATGTATGGAATACATATACAGGGACAAAATGATATCAGTATATAAATACCGAAAGTGACACAAACGCCATCAATAAGTTGATACAATTATTCATTATGTGAATAAACACAATATAGACACGATATTACTAAATATATTAACACATATACAATATACGTTTCACAATTTAATCAAAGGCGATAGCAAAAAAAAAGTTGTTTATATCTGTGCAATGTTATATACATGTAATAGTGACATAAATAATTAACGAGGCAGCATACTACAAAAATGCAAATATTTGTATTCATAATTGCAACAAGAATATGTTCAATACGCTTCCGACAAAAATGCAGAATACAATATCAGTTTTATTCTCAGGCAGAACACAAGAATGCTATTGACAAATTTGCTGCAATCATAATAATACAATATTATCACTCGACTGATGTTCAATTTATACATATACATACACAACACCAATAATAATTCGTTTGAAATTATAGATACTTCATCTTACAATATATCAAATCACAAGATATAAACATAACTCACACGATTACATATGTAGACACAAAGCTAGTAATTACTTTCAGTTTGAAACAAATGCATACCGCGATATGGTTTCCCTTAGCAATATACTAGTATTTATTTTTTCTACGATTATATACAAAAAAATACCACAACATCATTCAGGTTGTAAACTCACCCCCCTTATATGTGACCATAGCTGGGAAAATCAGTCTTGTGTTCAAAAAATCACATTTTGACTTTTTGGCAATTTTGGATTCTCTGAACATTGTAGTTCACAAAAATGATATAGATTTTTTATTTATCACATTCAAAACTAATTTTATGACCTTCCAAAGTGACCAACCCTACATTTTACCGTCACTAAAAGTTATCATTAAATACAAAAAAAAAACAACGAAAATTTTCAAACAACAAGCACATTGTTTTATTAAAATAATAATCTTTCCTTTAGTCAAATACATAATTATAGTGCTATAAACTGACAACAGCATTATGGACATTTAAAATGTACCATTTGTGTTGCTATGGTAACCAATCTACATGTAAATACTCACCAGAGCACACAATCACGCCTTTTATAAATCTATGAATTGTATTTTCAATCAAGTGTTTGTTTAAAGGCAAACACAATATTAATTTCACTGTTTTGTAACTAGTTAAACGATAACAATCAATAATGTGTGTGTTCCATGAACAATTTCCTTTTTGTATTCAGTAACATGTGTATTTAAGTATAATATAACCTCAAACACAACAGAATGGAAAAACACAGCATTAAAAAGTGTTGGTTGAAAGTACACTTGGATACTAAATGTTTCAGTAAATGAAATAATCATTATTTATCATTATTTCTGATAGAGAAAAATAGACAAAATAAACAATAACTTAGACATTAAAATTGTTTTTTTTGTTACTATGGAAACAATGTAGCAAACAAACAAAAATATAGGATTTTCATTGTAAAACATAAATAAATACAATATTCACACCGATTTTTTTCCAGTTTTTATGATAGGCAGTCTGTGTCCATAAGGTGAAAACAATTGCATGGTTAGATCTACATGGAAAAAATGATTTTTGTTTTGTAAATATGAGATATAAAAAACTTGAAAACAAGCTTGTGCAATTAGAACAACAAAAGTTTGCATTGAACATTTCAAAACCTGTATCAACTGACACATTTAGCAATCGTATACATGTTTTAGCTTTCCTAGGAATAGAGGATTTTTTGAATTGTTTGTGGGAAAATATATCACCCAATACCTAGGCCAAAATAAACACTGATACATAATGTATGTAATTGTTGTGGCACCATCAGAGAAGATCAGATGCGCATCTTAATGCATCTTCTTTTTTGGGGGGCACAGTCTGTGTTTTGTTGCTCACCAGTAGCGCGTTTCGGACATGTCAAGTTTTTGGTTCATCTATGCGACATAATTCACGAATGATTTCAAATAAATACCACTGATGGTCCAGATCAAGCCCTTTCGCAAACATTTCTTATGGCAGGTTGTCACAGCTCACATTAACATTCACTGTCGAGACCTTCCTGAGAGTGATTCTGACTACTGGTGAGTCACTAAATTCCCTGCATTCCACAACACCGGGATGCTCCGCTGACACATGGAAATTGATGAAATTTGGTGACATTCTTTATGTGGTGAAACAATGTCGTAGTGTAATCCTTCCTGTCTTAGATAACAACAGAATTGGAAGAGTCCCCCACAAGCTGGGGGATGTTGTGGCCTGTCCATGACGATAACCCCACAGACGCAGCGACATCAGACAACATTTCTGCATTGAAGTTTCTGTATCAAGATTACCATTTAATTAAGAATCAATTGCAAACTATAGTTTTCCTATTATCAAATTATTATTTTGTTGTTGTTGTTGTAATAGAAAACTACAAAGATTGAAGGATGATTTTGCATGGGATTTTGTTTGCCATATCAAGAATTTCATACCAATAAAACAGCTGAAACTATTAAAATGAATATTTATTTTCCTGTTACAAGACATAAAGTACCTACACACTATTTTTAATTGATTTATATTTTATTATTTTTATATTTTATTACATGGAAGAACTATACAACTGGATAGGCCTATTGAAATGCAAACACGGTTTATCAAGAAGGCTCATGCAGGTCACATACACCATACTGTGATAAGGAATTTACCTCCACTTTGACTTCCAGATGCCAAAGTGCCAATCTGGTGTAAACTTTGTATGTCTTATCAACATAAAGCTTAGTGCGATGATTCTGTGTAAACCTGAAATGTTAAAAAATAATTATTAAAAATGGTCAGGCTACAATTTAGAATATGTATTTTGTAGTAATTGACTGACTCAAAAATGTTGACTCATTTCAATATATTATTTTAAGAGAATTTTCCTTTTGGGATTGATACCAGAGTAATTTTTTTTGAACATATTTACTACATATCAACATGCTTTACCATTTTGCAATTGCATTACTGCAAACAAATATTTTTAACAACAGGTTTAGCTAAATTGATTTCTCACCATTAAAAAAAAGCTATCAGAAACACAATAACTTAGGGCTTGTTATTACCTACAAGAACTCTCCACAGAAGGTACCAGATGATTATGTTGTTTTTATTTTGGCCGCAACAGTTGTCACACTGAAAGTGGGAATGCTGTTCCAAGACTGTAACTTCCCAACCTGTAGAATATCAAATTATTGGTTATTTATCTACATAACACTTTTTTTATAATAATAATTATAAATTAAATTTGTGCTTAAACATTTAAAAAAAAGTCAACCTAAAATTTGTTTTGTTTATCAGCTTCTGCCACATGAAGTTCAGACTTTTCAATAAATGCAGTATCTGATGTTTTTTTTTACAGCTTCTACATCAATATCAATATTAGACTCATCATGGTTTGACTCAAGGTCACTTTCATCACAGGAGTTTTTTCAAACTCCTGTGCTTTCATAATCGTCTAGACTACCATATAAAACAAATCTTGAGTAGCGGGGTGAGAAGTTTCAAAATAAAGTTCATTTACATTCGATAAATCATTTAAATTTAAAAACGAAGTGTCCTGGTCTTATGAAATTTCACATGGAATAGTGTTGGTGTTGAGACATGATATTTTAAAGTCAAATTTAAATATTCCACCATTTCATGTAAACAATTCAGTTGCTATCGTACAGTTTACTTCCGGGTCAAACTTGCGAGTCGCGAAAATTAATCACAAAGCCAAAATACACATATATCTTTCACTTACCTATTTTAAGCATGTGGAAATATCATTTCCGAACCTTCTTCGATTGAAGACATCCATTAGTACACGATGTCATTTTGATTTACAGCGTTTAATAGCCATTGAAAATGAACACTACGAGACAGGTTGCACTACCTGTGAACTGCTCAAACGAAACTGTGTCTTTCAAGGGGAATAATTTGAATTAAATAGGCGGATTACAAACCACCAATTGTGCCAGTGTTTAAAGGACATATTCATGCTATATTGTGAAAATTTTCAAAGCATGTCATAAATTATAAGCCGAGATATTGTATGAAAAAGACGAAATATCCAGCGCATTTTCGTACAAGATTTTTATCTCGCGATTTCCCGACATAAACGTCAGCGTACACAAGACTGATTTTCGCTGACGACGTCCTCAGCGAACCCGCCTCACAATCACATTTACGAGTTCATGTATTGCCTGAATAGTAAAGTCATTAAAATATCACAATCTGCTCAACAATTCGCTTTGACAATTTGAACAATGAACGTTATCGCAGTATAAGCGAGTGTTATCCGTAATACAACAACATCATATTTAAAACATCCCGTGCGTTGTTAAATCGACTACCTTCCATAAATGTGCATGAGCTGCAGCAACTCCAGCTCAATTCTCCTCCTGCTGTTCCACCGTGATGGTTCAGGATGAGCAGTACGAGCTTGTCGTATCTTTTGAAGTCTTCGTATCATTCTCGGTCCTTCATTAATCATTTCTGTAATTGTTGATATCCATGTACGTTGCTGTTCCTTATCCAGTCCAGAGGTTGCCATCAAATTTCTTTCTGGAATCATATAGTCTGGTAGCTCTAAGGTGATCAATGCAACTCTTAGCGCATACAATAATTCAAGCAACCAGTGCAAAATACTTTATTATGAAAGGAGGCTTGAGGATTATTTTCCGCCATCCATAAAACGATGTTTTTCAATGTGTACGATGAAACTTCTTTCTTGCGTGGATGTAGAACATCGTTCTTTATCATTTTCAAAACATACAATTTAATTTGAGTGTCATTAAGATTGTTAACTAGTTCGATCTCACCGGCATTAAAGCACACTCTCCATTCAACATGTTGATATTCACTTCCTTTAAATCAAAGAACTGCCCAAAGTGATACCAACTGCTGAACGTCTTCCGGTGGTGGTCAGTGTCGAGGTCTTGCGGCCCATTTTGACAGGATGTTGGGACAGTAGTAACGTAATGCATGAACTAAGTCATTGTGCAAGTTTCCCTGCAATGTACTAGGCCTTGACGGTCCCGCACGCTCATGACGCACCATGCCCTCCGTCAAGGTATCGTTCGACCAGTTAGTAACAAACAAGTCACTGCTCAAAAGTTCGCGACCATATCCGTCATCACAAAACGCATGATTTACTTGCCTGATAATTGTTTTACCACGTCTCTCCAATAGCAGTCCACAGTGTCCATGGTAGCTCATGCGGCTGAGTCATCTCAACACAGTTATCTCCCCAGGAAAGGTACTTGCATTGACATCATCATCTAAACAGATCACTCTATTAAGTACAAGAATTGCATCAAAATCACTTTCCAGATAGTTGCTCTGCCCCTTAGCCTTGCTACCCGTAACAATCAACGTTGCCGCACCACATGACCGTGTAGTCGTAAGCCTGCCCCACTCCCTGTATGCGTCTCTCCTTGCCTGTATGATCTCCGGTCCGTATCCGAGCAAGCTTATCAGAGTGCATGTCTCAACGGAGGCATTTCCCCACTGTATCTAAAACAAAGTTAAATAAGAAACATGCTACATGCCATAAATAACATTATATCGTTATTCCTCAAATAAATCAGTATATTTTCAGTTAATAATTCAATAGTCGGTACAAGTAGTGCCACCTTGAATATCTTAATCAATTGAATTAAGAGGATTAAAATATAGACACTGGGAATATATACGATAATAAACGGAGCATTGCTATATTCATGAAATTAATTCATCAACATATACTGTATAAATCTATATTATATGAAATTGTAACAACAGAACAATATGTTCTATAAATATTAATATTACACTTAAATTGATTTGATTGAATATGCATAATTTAACGAAATTATATAAAGTTTTTTTTTTGCAAATACACTATCTTGATATTCAAACAGTTATTTAATTATTTGAGTGAAAACTTTGAAACACCGTGTATCGTACTTTGCCACGTGCAGTCAATTATAATGTATTTTTTGAAGATTTGTGAGAACTGTTGTATTCATTGTTCATGTTACGTGTTTAATGTGGGACCAATTCGTATTATGCAGTATACATTTAACGTTGTTCTTTTGTCTAAAGCTTTTATCTTATACCTGCCTTAAGTAATGCAAACATTAACCATCTATATTCATGAAATGTCATTTACCAATATCATTTCGGGGACACATACATCTGAACCTGAAACTATGCGCTAATTGTCATTTTGTATTTGAAACAAACTATACTCGACTTGTCATCTTACCAGGTCTTGTTGGCTGACACTGCCCTGTCTATGGAATCCGTTTGGTTCAGCAAGTCTCGAGTCACTTTTAGCCATCGATACAGTGCTGCAGTAAGACCTTCGATAAGCTTTTATTTTGTTTAATTGTCACAAAATAAGGAGTTAATAATAGCAAGATCACAAATACGTATACTTGTACTTATCTGGTCATAGCTGACATGTTTCAGTATATAAATAAGTTAAGTAATGCGTAAAAACGTTAATAATACAACTTTAAATATAAAGTGCGAATAAGATGGCGTCTGCTCGTGTAAAATATACGTCTTTTATGAATCATGCCTTATCTTATACATAATACTTGTTGTATAGACCTAGTCAGGTCATATGCATGTTGAATGACTCTACTGAATTCAACAAAATTACACCATTGAATATATTTCGGCGAGGATAATGAATACTTTTATGAAAGTACCACGGCCTCTTATATATCCCAACCGTTCCAATAAATGGTAGTAAATTTTTATCGAATATTAACTTGCTGATATCGTAACTTACAAAAGCGTTTTTTTAACCTATTAATTTACGCTCGATTACATAACAATCCTAATAGTGGGGTCATATGGTGAAATGATTGTTCACTTTTTGATAAAAGCAACAAACTTGGCAAATTTGTAGATTTAAGTATTTTATTCAATTTAACCTATGGACCCATCTCCAATTTTCAACATGGCCGCCTTTTTCAAGATGGCCGCCAAAATTTAGGAAATTACATGTTACTGCCATATTTGATTGAAATATTCTGTTTTTAGCATTGAAATTAGCTGTTTTATGTTATTAATTAATTTAAATATGTTTCTACATGAAACAAATGAATTAAATATTGCATATAAGTCAAAATGGCTTCCAAAATGGCCGCCTAAAGTACAAAAAATAGGATTTTCCTAATCAAATCTATAATTTTAATACTCATTGAACGTATGTTATGTAAGCAAGTGTTTTTCTTTTTTTGTATTTACATATACCTTAATTTGTATAATATTCTCAACATATTGTGTCAGTCCTTAAATAAAGAAATAACTGCATTGAACGAGTTCACACTTCCAGACCTTAAAGCTGCCTTAAAATCTAACCGCGGTCACATCCTCCACCACATATGGTGCTTGTATTCAGTGAAATTGTTCACTTTTTGATAAAAGCAACACAACTTTGCTCATTGGTAGTTTAAAGTTTTTAAGACAAAATAGGCTATGGACCCAATAAATATTTTTCAAAATGACCGCCAACCTAAACAAAAAAGGAGAAAATATCGAGATGCAGATTTTTTGTTGCGATCGTTTACTAATCAAATTAAATATTACAATAATTTATTACTAATTATGCTGATAATCAAAAATCTTTGCAAGAAAAACATTTATTAGAAGTATTTTGTTAATTTTGTACTTTTTGTAAGGTCAAAAGGAAATATATTTTTTTTTGGGGGGGGGGGGGAATTATGCTTTTTTGGCAAATATTGATTTACTTTAATAACAAATAAATCCATAAAGCAGATTATCATGGTCCGAGAGCCCACTGGTGTTTTTTGCAAGTTATGAGGCCAAGAATGTTTGTGTATATTTGAAAAGAGAAATGTATAACTTTCCAGAAAACCCATTTCTTTAGAGTCACAGCCGTGCACATCTATGATTTTTTTGGTAAAATCACTCAAAATCGAATGTTTTCCCTCTGATTTATGGAATAATAAAATAAATAAACATTTTCAGTCATGGCAATTTACACAGTGTTTTAGTTTTGGGGTATTAAATAGGTATCAGAAACCTTTCTGATAATTCATTAAAAAAAAAAATTCCATGTATTTTTTTAAAGTTACAAACCACAAAATTTCGCATTTTATTTTTGTAAATTTGCTCATTTTTCATATTTTAATTCTGCGAATTCTTTTACCAAGTTAACAATTTCCAACATATTTGTCTAATCAGTGTTTTAAAAACACGCATATGGCGTCCTTGTTTCATTCTAACAACGACTTTTGTATCAACATCTATTAGTAATTTTGGGTGGAAATGAATAAAATCACACACAAAACTGCTGATTTCTGGAATAATTTGATTTAATTAGATTTATAAGACATTTGATCATAATAATAATCAAATATTGTTCGCATATATACAATTGCATGTAAAATCACTCTAAGCAAACAATGCATATAAGATCACTCTAAACAAACAATAAAATGACCGCAGTGTTATTATAGGTCAAAGCCACTATTTGTTACAGTTTATGTAGGTTAAAAGCCACGACATTTTAACTATTTTATCTGTTTAGTCCATTTTTCAGGTTTTAGTTCCTCGAATTTTTACTCAACTGAAATAATTTTCAAAAAAGTATTCTAACTATTGTATTAAAAACACACGAAAGGGTCTCCTGATTTAATTGAAACATGAACATTTTTTGAATGACGACTTTAAGTGAGATTTCATGAACAAAACACGAAATCAAACACAAAACTGCTGATTACTGGAATAATTTGATATCGTGCTCTTTAAACCCAACAATAGCATTCAATTAACCCATTTATGCCTAGTGGACTCTCCCATCCTTCTAAAATGGATCAATTTATTTCCAAAATAAGGGAAGTCTAGCATATTCGTTTCTATATTTAGAATATTTTTACAGAAATTCCTTTAAGCAAACAGCGCAGACCCTGATAAGACGCCGCATCATGTGGCGTCTCATCTTGGTCGACGCTGTTTGCCAATGCCTTTTTTCTAGACGCTAGGCATAAATGGGTTAAAAAATATAGTGAAACAACACGATAGTGTTATGAAGTGTATTCAGTCCATCATTAAAAAATAACATTTTAGCAGGAATAAACTTGATTGGGAGTTTTATCATTTCACGTAAATTTATTTCATTTCAGATGATAATGATTTCATTAAATAGCACCAATTAACAATGTACAAAGTTGAAAAAATCTGCGGAGCACTTTAAAGGAATGGTAATATACATTAAATCTCACGGAGGGATGAAATGGTGTTTACATGTAACATATAATGAAGCAAACTTATGAACAAAATAAAACAAAGTCGTTTTTAAAAGTGGATAACACTGATATTGCGAAAAGAAAACATTTCTGGCAAAATTAAGTATAATAGGTCAAATAATTTTATGTGTACTGTAATATATTATTTTTCTCGTTTTGTCATACTAAACTAACAAGTCACTACATTCTATAGTATATAAATGAGTAGACACTATCCGAAGAAAATTAAGTAACGTGTAAGTAATCGGAAAGGAATGAATTTCATTGAAAGACGATTTCGAACAGAATAATTGTCGTTTCTAGTTGCCCAATACATAATTTATGTGTACACATGTGCGCAGAGGCAAACTTTAAATTGACGACAAAAAAAGACGTCGAATAAGTTATGATAAGACAACGTTTCGCTGTCTTGTCTCTTTACGCCTTTAAAGGGGCCTTTTCGAGTTTTTGTTAATTGACAAAATTTAAAAAAGTTCTTTCGGATTCTTACATTTTCGATTTAGTTATGATATTTGTGAGGAAACAGTAATACTGAACATTAACCATGCTCTAATATAGCCATTATTTAAAAATCTGAAAATTATAAAGCGTTGCAACGCGAAACGATTGAATAAGTTGGAAAGTTCTATTGTTGTCGTTATATTTTGTGAAACTACAATGATTGCTTATATATAGTATAAAATACATCTCGAATTGTATGCGGAAGGATGGTCGAGGGGTCTAAGTGGTAGACTTTCTACTCTAGGACTCCAGGGGTCAGGGGTTCGAGCCCTGTTGAGGGTTACTTTTTGTAATTTTATTCTTGATTTTTCACTGAAGCTTTTTATAGCAAATGTTTACATTTATCAATAGAAAACAGTAAATGACAAACATCAAAACATGCCAAAATCTGTGAAAAGGCCCCTTTAAAAACGATTTCGCTCACGATCATTATTTGACACAGAAAGCATTAATGTGAAAATAAAATGCACAAAACACGAGAACTCTCATAACATAATTATGCATAAACATGGCTATAAGTAGCGAGAGTAATGAATATATATATATATATATATATATATATATATATATATATATATATATACTATAAAATTGGTTCAGAAACTGAAAATTGATTTAGACTTAGTGTATTGCTTACAGAGGAATATGGTTAAAAATTACCATTAAATGTCCAAAATAGTCACACACAAAATATCCGCTTTACTATACTTACTATTTTAAGTTTTATTTAACTTTATTGTTATTTTTACTCGTAAGCGGTAGTTCAATATAATGGGATATTTTAACGCTGGTCCATTCCTCGAAGGTTATCTGCTTCAAGCTACGCTCGATTGTCCGCAAATTAAATAAGAAAAAAGCTGACGCAATGATATCCGAACGTGTCCGATGTTCTGCGATGTAGCGACTATTAGATTAATTATATGATCCCACTTTCATATGGATGGATTTGCCAGTTTTCGTCCTCTACGAGCACACATGCCTATTTTGACCAATGTCAACCGGAATATATCATTATATACCTGACTTTAATGTAATTATGGTGTTATGAGCTTATGTGTTTGAGTTATACTATGTCAAACATGTCGGCTGATGAATAAGAAATTATAAAAAATAAAGAGATACAAATTTTGAATATGCATTCGAATATTTCCCGCCTATAATCTAGAACGCTGTCACGTCACGCAATCTTTCGTGGTATTATAATCGGTCGGAAACGACACTTCCTTACCAGACTTAGCGAATGCGCACGCACTTCTGAAGCTTGCCGCATAAGGCGTAAGGGTTCGAAACAAATACTGTGTTTCTTAAAGTGAAAGCCAACACATATTTTACCGTTTATTGTAAAATATTAAGATTTGATAATTTAAGCGTAAAGCCATTTAACTTAAAGTATATCTTCAAGTGCAAATGTTTTACAGGCGACTTAAAAACTATAGCATCAGCGAAACCGTAGGCCCCACGAAATGTCCACAAAAATGTCGCTCTTTTTAACGGAGCTAGTTTTTTACAGGGCTGCTCCTTTTTTGTTGTCCTTGATTAACTATTTCTCTCTACTCCGCTCAACCGATAATAATTAATATTTCAGATTGCGATATTATTGCTCGATTGAAATGTGTTATCTATCGTTGCATAGATTTGAGTAGGAGATCCTACTTTTTGTACTTTAGGCGGCCATTTTGGAAGCCATTTTGACTTATATGCAATATTTAATTCTTTTTTCTTTTCTTGTAGAAACATATTTTACTTAATTTATAACATAAAACAGCTAATTTCAATGCCAAAAACAGAATATTTTAATCAAATATGGCAGTAACAAGTAATTTCCTAAATTTTGGCGGCCATCTTGGGGGCCATCTTGAAAATGGCGGCCATCTTGAAAATTGGAGATAGGTCTATAGCTAAAATTGAATAAAATACTTTTATCTACACATGTGCCAAGTTTGTTGCTTTTATCAAAAAGTGAACAATTCCACTGAATACAAGCACCATATGATCCCGCTATCAGCTTATATGAAACGCTATCGAGTCCGTTTCCTTGGTGTCTGTGGGGGAGATCTAAAGAATGCTCCCACAGTGAGGATCGAACCCGTGACCTCCAGATCGCTAGACAGACACCATATCCACTACGCCACGGCGATCTTAAAGTGTGTGTTCGAAGCCACAAAATAAACTACTAGTAAAATAATACAATCGATGAAGTGGGAACATTTATTTATAATGTGCACTTACCTGCTGCAATGAACAAAAGATAACATTAGTACATGGAGTTGTATGTAATGCATTGTCCTGCTATCTCGTTATGTTTATGTCTAAAATATCAGAATACATTTCAATTCATAACATATTGAACGATAATATCATAATGATTACTTATTACAATGTCATTCAATATTATACCGTGTCCGAGACCAATCAGTAAGGTTGTTCTCCGGCGCGGAATGTTTGCAAACTGGAGTATCGTACGTGACTTGTACTGATATGACATGTGGACCGCCAAGCAGCTAGCTGTATCAAGAGTTTTCAGATGTCGTCCTGCAAAATAATAAGAGAATTATTTCCGCAATAAAAAAATAAACATTTTAAAAAGCATCTGCAACATTTGATATTTTATACTTTTTAGTATAAATGTTAAGGATTATAAATAATTATTTATAGAATTAGTTTGACACTTCATTTTGAAACAACACGAGAAACGATGTAAATGTCTACAAACATGCAGTTTGCTTAACGAAAGGGACGTTATCTGAACAATCAAATGCGTGAATACATGTTATACTGTCAGTTTGCTATCGGTGAAATGCCGAATTAATATAAGTAAACTTTCAACATGTACTGAGAATATAAAATGATATCAACTCGGTTATATATTTATGCTGCTTTTGAATTTATTTTGGAAGTTGTTAAATTAACGCATTTTTTTCGCCGGTGCCATGTTATTTTACAATGAACATTTACCGTGGAAACACATGATAATCTCGTAATCACCGTAACAGGAATACACCATTTTAGGACTCAGTGCGCATGAGATTCAAGTTAAAGTTAACACAGGGCACATACAGACGCCTCACAAAACTTGGATTTCAACATTTAAGCTGTTAACTTGAATTATTGGACGCTAGTTCAGTGTTTATTCAGCGATATTTATCAATGCAAACTGACTCGTTGTGTATGGTAGCCGCGCATGGGCCCCTGTACAACAACACTTTCCACAAACAGAACGCGATGCAAGGGCATGTGTCTTCAGATACCAGCACGTTTATCTGCGCCAGTTTGGGTTAAAATTCACATAAATCACATATCATAAACACCTAAAATCAATGTTTAACCGCATAAACGAAATATAAAAAAGCCGACTTAATACTGGGCAATTTAAATCGAAAGCATACCACTTCAAAGTGAAATATCGCTTGGAGATTTTCGATTGCTGCTCACGACACTTAATGGAAGCAAACAACACAAGTAATTTTACCGATGATTACGTACATTTTCAAGCAATATCGGCAGATTAAATGACACTAGCATAAATAACCGCGACCGCGAGCAGAGATGAGATGTTAGGTCACTTATTCCATATCAAAAACACGTGGCACACACAATCAATGAAAAATAAACATATTTATCGACGTTACCGGTCTTTGGCCGATAAACTAACCACAGCGAACATTGATGATCAATGTGTGAGACACCTTTTTCAATTATGTGTATACCAGGAGTCATATAACGGTGATTACGCAATGTTAAGTATATGTGACTACATCCGATTCAAACGTATCATCATTAACGGATTAGCCTGCCATGCGGTACGCGAGATAATTTTTAAAGACCCACATAAATTGTTAGTCTATCAGGACATTGCCGCTACACAACGAAATTGATTAGATCGTCATTACCACAAATATGACGTGTGTGAAGTTAGCCTATTTAGCCTATTTAGCCTATTTAGCCTATTTAGTACATAGGTTGAAACAAACATCCTATTTAGCCTATTTAGCCAATTTAACAGCCTCTTCAGCCTTTTTAGCCTATTTTAGCCTATTTAGCTTATTTAGTAAATAGGTTGAAACATACATCCTATTTAGCCTATTTAGCATATTTAGCCTATTTAACAGCATTTTCAGCCTATTTAACCTATTTAGTATATAGGTTGAAACACACATCCTATTTAGCCTATTTAGCCTATTTAACAGCCTTTTCAGCCTATTTAGCCTATTTAGTACATAGGTTGAAACATACATCCTATTTAGCCTATTTAGCCTATTTAGTACATAGGTTGAAACAAACATCCTATTTAGCCTATTTAGCCAATTTAACAGCCTTTTCAGCCTTTTTAGCCTATTTTAGCCTATTTAGCTTATTTAGTAAATAGGTTGAAACATACATCCTATTTAGCCTATTTAGCCTATTTAGCCTATTTAACAGCATTTTCAGCCTATTTAGCCTATTTAGTATATAGGTTGAAACGCACATCCTATTTAGCCTATTTAACAGCCTTTTCAGCCTATTTAGCCTATTTAGTACATAGGTTAAAACATACATCCTATTTAGCCTATTTAGCCTATTTAGTACATAGGTTGAAACAAACATCCTATTTAGCCTATTTAGCCAATTCAACAGCCTCTTCAGCCTTTTTAGCCTATTTTAGCCTATTTCGCTTATTTAGTAAATAGGTTGAAACATACATCCTATTTAGCCTATTTAGCCTATTTAGCCTATTTAGCCTATTTAACAGCATTTTCAGCCTATTTAGCCTATTTAGTATATAGGTTGAAACGCACATCCTATTTAGCCTATTTAGCCTATTTAACAGCCTTTTCAGCCTATTTAGCCTATTTAGTACATAGGTTGAAACATACATCCTATTTAGCCTATTTAGCCTATTTAGTACATAGGTTGAAACAAACATCCTATTTAGCCTATTTAGCCAATTTAACAGCCTCTTCAGCCTTTTTAGCCTATTTTAGCCTATTTCGCTTATTTAGTAAATAGGTTGAAACATACATCCTATTTAGCCTATTTAGCCTATTAAGCCTATTTAGCCTATTTAACAGCATTTTCAGCCTATTTAGCCTTTTTAGTATATAGGTTGAAACACACATCCTATTTAGCCTATTTAACAGCCTTTTCAGCCTATTTAGCCTATTTAGTACATAGGTTGAAACATACATCCTATTTAGCCTATTTAGCCTATTTAGTACATAGGTTGAAACAAACATCCTATTTAGCCTATTTAGCCAATTTAACAGCCTCTTCAGCCTTTTGAGCCTATTTTAGCCTATTTAGCCTATTTAACAGCCTTTTCAGCCTATTTAGCCTATTTAGTACATGGGTTGAAACATACATCCTATTTAGCCTATTTAGCCTATTTAGTACGTAGGTTGAAACAAACATCCTATTTAGCCTATTTAGCCAATTTAACAGCCTTTTCAGCCTTTTTAGCCTATGTCAGCCTATTGAGCCTATTTAGTAAATAGGTTGAAACATACATCCTATTTAGCCTATTTAGCCTATTTAACAGCATTTTCAGCCTATTTAGCATATTTAGCCTATTTAGTATATAGGTTAAAACATGCATCCTATTTAGCCTATTTAACAGCATTTTCAGCCTATAGTTAACAGTATTTTCAGCCTATTTAGCCTATTTAACAGCATTCTAATTATATTTAGCCTATTGAGTACATACGTTGAAACATACATCCTATTTAGCCTATTTAGCATATTAAACAGCCTATTTAGAAAGTTTAGTACATAGGTTGAAACATACATTGTATTAAGCCTATTTTGCCTATTTAACAGTCTTTTCAGCTTATTTAGCACATGCCTATTTAGCCTATTTAACACCCTTTTCAGCCTATTAAGCATATTTAGAACATAATATTGAAACAAACATCCTATTTAGCCTATTAAGCCAGTTTAATAGCCTCTTCAGCCTTTTTAGCCTATTTAGCCTATTTAGTAAATAGGTTGAAACATACATCCTATTTAGCCTATTTTACAGCATTTTCAGCCTATTTAGCCTATTTAGTACATTATTTGAAACATACATCCTATTTAGCCTGTTTAGTCAATTTAAAAGCCTCTTCAGCCTTTTTAGCCTATTTAATAAAAAGGTTGAAACACATATCCTAATTAGCCAATTTAGCCTATTTAACAGCATTTTCAGCCTATTTAGCCTATTTAGAACAGTAGTTGAAACATACATCCTATTTAGCCTTTTTAGCATATTTAACATCCAATTTAGAAAGTACATATGCTGAAATAAACACTGTATTTAGCCTATTTAGCCTATATAACAGCCTTTTCAGACTATTTAGCACATGCCTTTTAGTACATAAGTTGAAACATACATCCTTTTTAGCCTATTTAACAGCCTTTTCAGTCTATTTAGCTTATTTAGTACATAGGTTGAAAAATACATCCTATTTAGCCTATTTAACAGCATTTTCAGCCTATTTAGCCGATTTAGTACATAGGTTGAAAAATACGTTTTATTGAGCCTATTTAACAGTCTTTTCAGCCCTTTAAGTACATAGTTTAGCCTATTTAGCCTATTTTACTGCCTTTTCAGCCTATTTAGCCTATATACATGTAGTACATAGGTTGAAATATACACCCTATTTAGCCTATTTAACATCCTTTTCAGCCTATTTAGCCTATTTAGTACATAGGTTGAAACAAACAACATCCTAGTTAGCCTATTCAACAACTTTTTCAGCCTATTTAGCTTATTTAGTACATAGGTTGAAAAATACAGCATATTTAGCCTATTTAACAGCATTGTCAGCATATTTAGCCTATTTAGTACATAGGTTGAAACATACATCCTATTTAGCCTATTTAGCCAATTTTACAGCCTCTTCAGCCTTTTTAGCGTATTTTAGCGTATTTAGCCTATTTAATAAATAGGTTGAAACATACATCCTTTTAGCATATTTAGCCTATTTAACAGCATTTTCAGCCTATTTAGCCTATTTAGTACATAAGTTGAAACATACATCCTTTTTAGCCTATTTAACATCCTTTTCAGTCTATTTAGCTTATTTAGTACATAGGTTGAAAAATACATCCTATTTAGCCTATTTAACAGCATTTTCAGCCTATTTAGCCGATTTAGTACATAGGTTGAAAAATACGTTCTATTGAGCCTATTTAACAGTCTTTTCAGCCCTTTAAGTACATAGTTTAGCCTATTTAGCCTATTTTACTGCCTTTTCAGCCTATTTAGCCTATATACATGTAGTACATAGGTTGAAATATACACCCTATTTAGCCTATTTAACAGCCTTTTCAGCCTATTTAGTACATAGGTTGAAACATACATTCTATTTAGCCTATTTAACAGCCTGTTCAGCTTATTTAACCTATTTAGTAAATAGGTTGAACCACAAATTCAATTAAGCCTATTTAACAGCATTTTCAACCTATTTAGCCTACACATGTATTTAGTACATAGGTTGCAACATACACTCTATCAATCCTATTTAACGGCCTTTTCAGCCTATTTAGTACATAGATTGAAATATACACCCTATTTAGCCTATTTAACAGCCTTTTCAGCCTATTAAGCCTATTAAGTATAGGTTGAAATATACATTCTATTTAGTCTATTTAGCCTATTTAACAGCATTTTCAGCCTATTTAGCATGTTAAGTACATAGGTTGAAAAAAACATCCTATTAATTCTATTTAACAGCCTTTTCAGCCTTTTTAGCCTATTTAGTACATAGGTTGAAACAATCAACATCCTATTTAGCATATTTAACAGCCTTTTCAACCTATTTAGCTTATTTAGAACATAGGTTGAAAAATACATCCTATTCAGCCTTTTTTACAGAATTTTCAACATATAAGCATATTTAGCCTATGCAGTACATAGGTCTTAATATACATCCCATTTAGCCTTTTTAACAGCCTTATCAGCCTATTTAGCCTTAGTACATAGGTTCAAACATACATCATATTAAGCCTATTTTGCTTATTTCACAGCTTTTTCAGCCTAATTAGCCAAATTAGAAAGTTTAGAACGAAGGTTAAAAATTACATCCTATTTAGCATATTAAACAGCTTATTTAGCATATTTGGCAAGTTTAGTTCATAGGTAGAAATATACATTCTGTTTAGCCTATTTAGCCCATAGGTTGAAACACACATCCTATTTAGCATATTTAAAAGCCTTTTCAGCCTATGTAGTACATATGTTGAACATAATATCCTATTTAGCCTATTGAACAGCCTTTTCAACCTATTTAGTACATAGGTTGAAACATAATCAGTACATCCTATTTAGCCTATTAAACCGCCTTTTCAGCCTATAAGCCTATTTAGCCTTTTTAGTACAAAGGTTGAAACATATATTCTATTAAGCCTATTAGACAGCCTTTTTAGCATATTTAGCCTATTTAGTACTACGGTTCAAACATACATCCTAGTTAAAATATTTAGCTTATTAAACAGCCTTTTCATCTTATTTAGAAAGTTTAGTACAAAGGTTTTCAAAAATACATCCTATTCAGCCTAGCCTTTTTAGCCTATTTACAAGTTTAGTACATACGTAGACATATACATCATGTTTAGCTTATTAAACATCCTATTTAGCCTATTTAGTCTATTTAACAGCATTTTCAGCCTATTCAGAAAGTTTAGAACAAAGATTAAAAAATACATCCTATTTAGCCTATTTAACAGCCTTTCAGCCATTTTAGAAAGTTTAGTACAAAGGTTAACAATGCATCTTATTTAGTATTTAACAGCTTATTTAGCCTATTTAGCAAGTTAAGTACACACGTACACATAAACATCCTTCTTAGCCTATTTAGCTAGCCTTTTCAACATCCTATTTAGCCTTTTTAGTCTATTTAAAAGCCTTTTCAGCCTATTTAGAAAGTTTAGTACAAAGGTTTAAACATGCATCTTTTTTAGCCTATTTAATAGCCATTTTAGCCTATTTAGCCTATCTAGAAAGTAAGTACAAAGGTTAAAAAAATACATCCTATTTAGCCTTTTTTAGCAATTTTAGTAAAAACGTAGACACATACATCCTATTTAACAGCCTATTTAGCAAGTTAAGTACATACGTAGACACATACATCCTATGAAGCCTATTTAACAGCCTATTTAGCAATTTTAGTAAATACGTAGACACATACATCCTTTTTGACAGCCTTTTTAGCAAGATTAGTACATACGTAGACACTTACATCGTATAAAGCCTATTTAGCCTTTTAACAGCATGTTTAGCAAGTAAAGTACATACGTAGACACATTCATCCTATTTAGCCTATTTAACAGCCTGTTCAGCCTATTTAGAAAGTTGAGTACAAAGATTAAAAATACATCCTTTTTGGCCTATTTAACAGTCTTTTTAGCAAGTGAAGTACATACGTAGATATACATCCTTTTTAGCATATTTATCCTATTTAACATCATATTTAAACCCATTTAGACTATTTAACAGCCTTTTCGGCCCATTTAGAAAGTTAAGTACAAAGGTTAAAACATACATCATATTTAGCCTATTTAACAGCCTATTTAGCCTATTTAGCAAGTTTAGTACATAGGTAGACATAAACATCCTATTAAGCCAATTTTACAGCCTATTTAGAAATTATGTAGACACATAAATCCTTATTAACTCATACATCCTACATAGCATATTCAGCCTATTTAACAGCCAATTCAGAAAGCTTAGTACATATGTAGACGCATACATCCAATTAAGCCCATTTAACAGGTTATTGAGCCTATTTAGCAAGTTTAGTACATACGTAGACATATTTATCTTTTTTAGCCTATTTAACAGCCTATTCAGCCTTTTCAGCAAGTAAAGTACATATGCACATGCATCCTTTTTAGCCTATTTAACAGCCTTTTTATCATATTTAGCAAAGTTAGTTCATAAGTTGACACACAAATCCTATTTAGCCTATTTAGCAAGTTTAGAACATACATGACTGTAGACTCATACATCCTAATTAGAATATTTAGCCTATTTAACAGCCAATTTAGCAAGCTTAGTACAAACGTAGACGCACACATTCAATTTAGCCCATTTAACAGGCTATTTAGCGTATTTAGCAAGTTTCATACATACGTAGACACATACATCCTATTTAATAGCGTATTTAGCTTATTTAGCAGGTTTTGTACATATATAGACACATTCATCATATTTAGCATTATTTGCCTATTGAACAGCCTATTTAGCTTTTTAAGCAAATTAAGTAAATATGTTAAAACATATATCATATTGAGCCTATTTAGCTTATTTAACAGCCTTCTCAGGCTTATTATCCTATTTTTTAAGTTAAGTACACAGTTTTATACATGCATCCCATTTAGGCTATGTATTAGCCTTTTTTAGCCGTTTAGCCTACTAGTATTTAGCAAGTTAAGTACAATGGTTAATGCATCATATTAAGTATATTTAATGACCTTTTCAATCTGTTTAGACTATAGCAAGTTTAGTACAAAGGTTTTCTCATACAGCATGAGTGGCCTATATATTAATCGTTATTGAGCATATTTAGTAAGTTCAGTAAATAGATTCTGGCTTAGTGTACATCCATTGCAGCCTATTTACCACGCGTAGTACATAGGTTGAAACGTACAACCTATTTAGCCTATTAAACAGTCTTTCAGACTATTTATCATGTTTAGTATATAGGTTCAAACATACATCCTAGTTAGCCTATTGAAATGCTTATTTATCAATCTTTTCTGCTTATTTAGAAAGTTTAGTACATATGTTGAAAAATACATCATAACAAGTCTATTTAGCCTATTTTAAAGCCTTTTCAGCCCATTTAGAAAGTGTAGTACATAAGTGCAAACATACAACATTTAAAGCCTATTTACACAGCTTTTAAACCTATTAAGCAAGTTTAAAGTATGGTTATTACATACTGGGCACGTGTTTTTCCCAGTGTACACCAGTCCCCCACACACACCATCCACGCCACAAACAGATGGAGACTAAATCAAAATTAAATGTCATCTTTGTAAAAATTAAAATATCTTCAATTAAAACTTAAGTACATAGGAATTGACACTGTATTACTACATTTGTTCAAACATTTGCAGTGTAGTAAGTTTATTATTTAGGAGAACATGGACACAATATTTGTACTTACACTATGCGACTACAGGTGGGGAAAGTCTTTGAACACGCGCATGTGAATGAAACGAAGTCAATACAAAAAGTTAAATTTTGTAGTAACATTTGTGCTTTTTTAATGTATTATTGATTGTTATTCAAGTAAAATAATATGGTAGTTGCAGCTAGAATATCAGCAGAAGTTGTAGCAATAAATGCGATCATGGTGATTGTGTAATATTATAGTTGATTGTGGTGTTCTTGGTGTTCATGCTGTTAAAAGAGTTTTTTATTTAAATGTTTTTTTATTGCTTTTCGTGTGTTTGGGTTTATAATACAATTGTTGATGTTGATGTATTTAAAAACAACATCAAAACCATTTGATGAAAACAATTAAAATATGTACGGGAAGGATACACAAAAAACAAATGCCATATGCTTGACAATTGTATACACCTTTTAATTGAACTTCATTTAAATTAGATACTAATTATTAGTCATCATTATACATTTTTACTTTCACAACATCACAACAAAAGACGTCCTAAGGGGCTTTTGTCCAAAGGGGCAAATGTCCTAGGGGGCTAATGCCCTATAGGGCTTTTGTCATAGGGGCTTTTGTCCTAGGGGCTAATGTCCGAGAGGGCTAATGTCCTACACTCAGATGATTGTATGTGTTGAACATTGATTGGCGTATACTGTTAAGTTGGGTTTCGCATCTAACTGTTGGAACAAATGTAAAAACGATCGTCCGGGTTGTCAATATAACGTTTGAACGAATGTCCGGGTTGTAAATACAATGTTGGTACGAATACTCGCCTTGTGAACATTAGCGTAGGAACGATTCTGTGGGAACGAAAGTCCTGATACCAGTTTTCACTGTGCGATACATTTTATTTGAGACTTAAATAAAATACTAACAGACGAATGTTCGTTGTATATTGTATAATTATTTTAGAATTTCAATGACAATGGCATGCAAATTTAGGGAATGTAGGTAAAAATGCCAGAGGTAAAAATGCCATAGGTAAAAATGCCATAGGTAAAAATGCCATAGGTAAAAATGCCAGATGTAAAGTGGTAAAAATGCCATAGGTAAAAATGCCATAGGTAAAAATGCCAGATGTTATACAGTAATACAGAGTTTTGAGCAATTTTTTTTAAGGATATTGAGTATTGTACGGGAACATTTTTTTAATTGAACTTGTTCTTCTTGTCTCACTTATAAATTGAGACTGTCATTTTGTTGTTTTGTGCTTTATTCATTCTGTTTATATGGTGGGATTTTTTGTTTCTTTGATGAATCGGTCATTAAAGGAAAATTGTTAAATTCATTGTTAAAGCTATTGGATTTGTGATGATGTAATGAAATCTTTTGATATTTAGGGACAATAAATTATTAAAGCAATGTGACAAACAAGGTTATTGTTAATTTATTATGATTTATTGTGCTCAAATCATCAAACAAAAATAATTGAGAAAAAAACGTGTGATTTTTCTTCTTTGATTTGTAATTAATAACTGGTTTTGAGAAACTCGTTAATACAAGTATTTTAAATGCAATTAACTTTGTTCGAACTGAATAATTAAGGGTTTGAAACTAAACTTTATAAATAATTGATAATTGTTTTGCAGAAACTCTTTAATAGATGCAATTTTTAAACACAATTAACTTTGTTCAAACTGTTTAATGGCCAGTTTCTGAATGTGATAAACCATTATCACAACCAACAGTCAATAAGTGTTACCCATCTTTTCTGCTGTAATTTCAATAAAAACAACAAGGTGTTATTCATCACAGTTTGACACTACTCAAATAAAGCGCCCACACTCGCAACAAACAGATAATTAAGGGGTATCCATTTTGTCTTGTGTAACTGTAGTAAAAACAACAAGGTGTTATTCATCACAGTTTGACACTACTCAAATAAAGCGCCCAAACTCGAAATAAACAGCTAAATAAGGGGTACCCATTTTGTCTTGTGTAATTGTAGTAAAAACATGGTGCTATTCCTGACAGTTTGACACTACACCAATGGCCCCTGAAAATTCACAAGTCAGTCTCATCTGTGCATATAAGGAGAAAACGATACATGAATATGCATTCAGTTATCTTCAGTGTATTGCGATTTAAGTCCTTGGATTATTACATTGTTTGTGCTTAAATGATTAAAAGTGCTTGATTAGAGATGGAACCTAATACGTAAAAATCAAGTGAATTACGTTCAGTGTAGTTTGAATTAAGTTTTTGTTTAACCGGATATAACAATTAAGTGTATACACGGATAAGTGCTTGATTAGAAATGGAACTCATACCCTCAAATAAAGGAAAACATAAACTGTGCCATGAACATTATTTGTATACCAAGAAATCTTCGTCTAACTCTTCCATCTTTTGGGTATGTACCAATCGCACATTGGGCGTCGGGGGTCTCTCCGTTCAGACATTCAGATGACAACCTGTCAGCGAACAAATGAGCATGACCATCCACCTAACAAAATAAAAGTTGAAGTCGCTAAAGTCAGGGCAAACATGAAAGAACAGGCGAAGCAGGGTCATGACAAACCAGGCGTTGTCTTTACCTCCAGTCTTGTAGATGTCGACGCGGAAACGCTTGCATCACTTCAATCCGCGGATGTCTGCAAAAGAACAATTAGAAACCAGCGAGCACATGAATTCCCCAAAGTATCTGATAATTGCAGAGAAATTATCATACAAGGAGAGTGGGAACAAAACTGCCAAGGTGATCCATTCCTGTTCTTTGACAGTGGACAGGAAAGTGAGTCTAGGATCCTATGTTTCGCCACACATCAAATGCTGAAAAAACTAGCCGAATCAAACCAATGGTTGATGGATGGAAATTTCGCCATGGCGCCTGCACACTTCCATCAGTTATTTGTCATCCAAGTTCCTGTTGGCAACGTAACTGTACCTGCTGTGTTTGCCTTGCTGCCAGACAAGCGACAAACAACGTATGAGTTATTATTTCAAGACATTGTTGACACATGTACAGAATTGGGCTACCAGCCAGACCCTGTAAGTGTTATTGTGGACTTCGAAATTGGTCTACGTCAATCCCTTCGCGCAGTGTTTGGTGAACATCTTGCTATACAAGGATGTTTTTACCACTTGTCTCAAGCCACATGGCGTAAGATACAGGAGCTTGGCATGGTTGATGTGTACAAGACCAACGATGAGTTCAGGCACTTCTGTGGAATGCTTGACGGGTTAGCATTTTTACCGGTCGCAGACGTTCCGGCAGAGCTTGTGTACCTGAGAACTGTGTGCATGCAATGTGGGAGAGGACATTCTGGATTATTTTGACGCCACATACGTAAATGGCAGATTCAGAAATGTTTTGAGAAATGGCAACAATATTCTCCGCCGCACTCCTCCAAGATTCCCGCCGTGTGATTGGAAAGTGTTTGATGCCACTATGAACGACACACAGAGGACAAACAACCAGTGTGAAGGGTGGAACAACCGGTTCAAACATCTAGTAGGACACCACCATCCACACATCTGGAAGTTGATAAAGTACATCAAACTGGAAGAGCGTGTCGCTGCGACAGTGATTGCCCAACATGAAATAGGCAATTTCCAACCCAGAAATAAAAAAAGAATGTATGGACAGCTCCAACAGAGATTAAAGAGTTTGTGTGTGGAATACCAAACCGGTGATAGGGAGCTTGGGAACTTCCTTCGTGCCGTCGGACACAGCATTAGGTTTGGGTAACAAATTACTACTTGCTGTACAACCGGTGTCATGCGATAATGGATCTTAGTTCATTGTGGTTCCCTCTTTGAACTTAATATGGTGTCTGTCGACTTTGAGAATAATGTGTCAGTAATAAATGTATTACTTAAGATTCACATGCTTTTTGAAGAAATGAAATATTCAAATGAGTCTTATTAATATTGTTTCTGTGTCTTAAATGTGTCTTATTTATATGTGACTTCATACTTATGATTTAAAGAAAAATAGTATGAATAACAAAACTGATTTCGATCATCAACTGGCAGAAATAACGAATATTAATAAATTGTATTTGATTCTAAGTTTAAAATTATAATAATTGCAACTAATGCAAGATAGAATAACTACTTGCATTATAACCGGTGTCATGCAAAATGGATCCTAGTTCATTGTGTTTCCCTCTTTGTACTTTATATGTTGTCTGTCGACTTTGAGAATAATGTATCAGTAATAAATTTATTACTTAAGTTTCACATGCTTTTTGAAGAAATGAAATATTCAAATGTTTCTTATTTATATTGTTTCTGTGTCTTTAATGTGTATTATTTATATGTGACTTCGTGCTTATTTTTTGAAGAAATTAAAGATTCATATGTATCAGATTTGCATTTTATCTATGTCTCAAATGTGTTTTATTTCTGAATCTCCACTTTTACACTTTGCGTTGTCTTTAAATAGTCTGCCTCTATGTCAAGAACAGATTACTGAAAACTCAATTAAAAGCGATAATATTAGTTCGCTATTATGCAATTGCGTATGCTATGGTTAGAATATATATACATGTATCAACATTTATTAACTGATATCCACATCACATGATAAATCCAATTTTTCCAGTACAATAGCCAGGTGCCTGTGTATTGAGCTAATAAGATAGGGATCAGCACAGCAGATTGATAATACACAGTGAAGACTTCCCCTGACTTTGATTAGATCACAATAAATTACAATAAGTTAACAGAACAGCGAGTTTATTTGAGACATTAGCATATACTGCTAAACGTCAAACAATAATAATAATAAATACACAATACAAATGCATCTAAATAACACCAACAAAATATTGATGCATTTTGTACAAATATATGACTTTTGCGAGAATGTATGATGTAAGAGAAAGCTCTTTCTGTTTTAACAAAATTAAGTGAATTTTTAAAATCCGCATTTGATATAAAAAATGCAGTTATATATTATGTACAAAATTTTAGTTGTGGGAAGAAAATTTACTTTAAAAATATTATCGGCTCTTAGTTTAAAATCCAAAGATATCATTACATAGATAAAAATCCAATAGCTTTTACAACGAATTTAACACTCAATATCCTTAAAATATATTGCTCAAAACTCTGTATAACTGTATAACATCTGGCATTTTTACCTATGGTATTTTTACCTAACTAATAGCTTTTATTCTTTTAATGAATTTAACAATTTTCCTTTAATGACCGATTCATCAAAGAAACTAAAAATCCCAACATATAAACAGAATGAATAAAGCACAAAACAACAAAATGACAGTCTCAATTTATAAGTGAGTCAAGAAGAACAAGTTCAATTAAAAAATGTTCCCGTATAATACTCAATATCCTTAAAAAAATGCTCAAAACTCTGTATTACTGTATAACATCTGGCATTTTTACCTATGACATTTTTACCTATGGCATTTTTACCACTTTACATCTGGCATTTTTACCTATGGCATTTTTACCTCTGGCATTTTTACCTATGGCATGTTTACCTCTGGCATTTTTACCGCACACCAAATTTAGGCACATCTGGTGGGGAGTATGATGTCGCTATTTTTACTGATAACAATCATAAGTACAAAGGCAGCGCGGTATAAAAAGCAGCATCGCGCAATCATGCGGCATGGTCAGGTCGGACCTCAAAGACCTCGTGAAGAGGCCGGTAGGATCTGTAAATAAACTCTGATTTAAATAAATAAAAAAAAAGCATGCGGCATGGCGCATGCTCGTGGACAACAACATAGGTAAGGCTACAAAGACCTCGTGAAGAGGCCGGAGGCAAGTAGGACTCTGATACACACACGCTCGTGGACAACCGTCGTTGCGTCATGCTATTATGAAAACTGATATGATTGATAAGAACACAGGCATTGCGGTATGAAGAGCAGCGGGGCGCATCCTTAATGGTTACCGTCGCTGCGTCAAGGGACCTACACAAACAATGTGATTGTATAGGTCCCTGCTGCGTCCTACTATTTACTGCTAGTGGGATCACTAAAATTACATTGAAATATAAAGAAATGTACCCAAACGTATTTTTGAAATTATGTTGTACCTCGTACTTTCAAATGCATGACATACTAATATTACTTTTACCAACAACAAATTTAAACAATCAAATATAGTGTATAATTTAACTTGTGTGCTTGACTACAAATATTTAACGAAGTTGTGTCATGAAACCCTCAATTTATAAAAAGTATTTATACTATTTTGTATTTGCTTCTCTATTGATATTATCTGAGTTACCATTTGCACTTATAAATACAATCATAATTCAATAACATTTATTAATAATGAAATGATTTAATTAACTTTTGGTTGCAATATTTCAAATCCAAATTTGTGTTTATTATCCGGAAAAATGACAATATTAAGGAATTCATAAATTATATATAAATCATTAATGTTTTATTACATAAGTATAAAATACATATATCCTTCTAAGCCTATTTAGCCTATTTAACAGCCTTCTCAGCCTGTTTAGCATAATTTACAATTTTCTTTAATAATACTTTTAATAATTTTAAACTACATACTACTCAGCCTGTTTAAATTATTATGCAGGTTTATTAAATATGTTGAAATATATATGATATTAAGCATATTTAGTAGACTTTTTCAGTCTAATAAGCGTATTAAGCAAGTTTTTTTAGAAACGGTTGTAACATTCATCCTTGATTAAAAAAGGCTGAAATGGCCGCTAAATAGGTTAAATATGCCAAATCTGATGCAGTTTTAGGCCTTTTTTGAAAGTTTATTATAAATGTTGAAACATATATCATATTTAGCCTTTTCAGCAAGTTTATTTAATATTTCGAAACATACATTCTATATAGCATATTTATCAGCTTGTTAAGCCCATTAGCATATTAAGCAAGTTTATTAAAGACGTTAAAATGCATTTTATTTAGCATTTTGAGCTTATTTAGAATAATATTTAGCATATTCAGCAAGTGTATGAAATAGAATGAAATATACAACCCATTTAGCGTTCAAGCATATATAGCGTCCTATGTATTCTGTTCTGCAAGTTAATTAAATAGGCCGAACCATACATCATATTTAGCCTTTAAACAGTCATTGAAGCCTATGAAGCCTTTTAAGCTTGTATGTTTAACAGATTCAGCACATTTAGCCTATTTAACAGCCTATTTAATATAGTTAGAATAGTTAGAAAGTTAAAAGAAGGATTTAAATATAGCAATTTTAGCAAGTTTATAAAATTGGTTACAACATGCATTTTAAACACGTGTAATCTATTTCTCAGCATATTTGGCAAGTTTAAAAATTATGGAAAAATACAGCCAATTTAGCCTTTATAGCAGCCTATAACAGATAATTAAGCATAATTAACACTTTACATCAATTGAATTAAATACAGCCTATTTAGTCTATTTAACAAGTTTATTAAACAAATCCTATTTAGCTTTCTAAACCTTTTATTAGCCTATGTATCAATTATATAAAATACGATACAATATATAGCATATTTGGCACATCAATCCTTTTAAGATGCTTAAAAATGTTATTAAGCACATTTATTATGTAATAAACACGATTAACCGAGAGTCGTTTTAGCCTTTTGAGAAAGTTTAATTTATAGGTAAAAACATACATCCCATTAAGCATATTAAGCATGTTTATAAAATATGATAAAATACAAAGGTTATGCAATACATCTAGCCTGTTTATCAGCATATTAAATATAATGACCACATACAGCACTAAATACTAGGTATTAAATACTGCATATTAGGTATTTTGTTAATTAATTTGAAATGTACATCTTATTTTGCACATTTTACATTTTCAGCAGATACATAAGCAAGTTAAAATATTTTAAAATATACAGCTTTTTTATTTAGCTTATTTGAGATAGTATTCATCTTTAAATTAAACATCAGACCGTGTATTTATGGCTAGACAAAGACGTACTCAAAGCTGTACTTGTAAAGACGGATTGTAGGACAAACGGCAACCGGACAATTGGAACCCAGTGTTTTTTGCATACCCGGACAGTCGGCACCCTGTAAATTTGTCGACCTGGACAATAGGCACCCGATTAAATTGTAAACCCGGACAAACGGCACCCGATTTAATACTAAGAAGCAGTTAATGTTGTTTTTTACCAATAAAGACACTTGACTTGATATGGCTTTGTAGGGAAAGAAAATCCCGTCAATACCTTATCGTACTGATAAGTCTAATCCGCTGAATGGTTGTAAAAAAAAAGATCGCTAATTTTTAATATAAATAATACCTGACGGACATTGCGATAGAAAACTACTATCTTCATGGATTGTGGTGTTTTCAAATAATATATTGTATACATATATTGGGTCAATCACATTTTTTACTAAACCAATGAGCGGTTTAGACTTATTAGTTAAACAAGGTGCTGACGGGCTAAATCGATTGTCTTTCGGGTGCCGTTTGTTCGGGTTTACAATTAAATCGGGAGCCGATTGTCCGGGTCGATATATTAACAGGGTGCCGACTGTCCGAGTATGCAAGAAAACACTGGGTGACGATTGTCCGGTTGCCGTTTCTCCGGAAATCGTAAAAACGTGTATTCGGTCTTAAATATTACGAACGTTCGGTTTCATATTGCTTCAGAGACACATATTTTATTAATCTATTATGTATAAGTTTATATCTTTTTTTGTTTAAACAATCTTTTTTTAAGGTTTATTAATGTTAGAAATGTGTTGCGCGTGTCAAAAATGCACGTGTATTGAAATACACGCTGAAAACGCGTGATAGCGCCAGACACGGAGCGTGTATTGACCTCTCATCTAGAGTCCGTGCGCCAGATAACAGAGTGCGGCGGATGACCTCCCGGAATTTTCTCTCGATGTAACCATTCTATTTTGTTAATAGATAGATCTTCGGACACATCTTGAGCGGCAGCGGGAGCGTGTTGTGTAGTGTTTATTGATATTAAGGATAAGAACAAAGGCAGGGCGGCATAAAGAGCAGCGGGATGCATCCTACTTGGGAACCGTCGCTACGTCCTGATATTTATTGCTAGTTGGAGCACTGAAACGACTATAAGATATTACGTTATAAAGAAATTTACACGTTAATACTTAAAAATGCAAAAAACTTTAAAATGATCGAAATTATAATTACGTTCACAAACTTAAAGATCGATTAAAATAATATATTTAAATAATAAAACTGAATTTCTTGATAATAAAAGTGAACACAATTCTGCATTGATTTTATCTGAGTAAAATTGGCACTTATACATAGAATAATTATACAAGTAGTTTTATCCTTAATGAAATTATAACATTCACTTATGTAAGAAAGGTTTTAAGTAAAATTTGGCGACCCATTTATTCATGATCTGAATGATACATATCCATGTCTGATGTTTTGACAGGGCGGACAGTCGCTCCTACATTATTTTGCCAACCCGGACAATCGCTCCTACATTATTTTGTCAATCCGGACAATCGCTCCTACATTATTTTGACTCCACGGCAAAACATATTATTCGCCGATCAAAGGCTTACACCTATAATTAACCAGCAATTAAAATTGCCAACCTGTTAACCTATGTCTTTATTTTCGCTATCGCTTTAAGACATATCCTCGGCGAATTAGTTACACTGAAAAAAATATGATTTTAATTATTATTTCAATGTGATTATTTTCTTAAGGAATTAACAATTATTTATCATCTACATAGCTATGTAATACTTATCTTTGTAAATAATCTAATTGCATGTATTGAGTTGTTTCATTTATGATCTCATGTGTGTGTATATACTCGATTGTACTTCCTTGCTTGTATTATATGTTATGCTCTTCATGAATGGAGGAAAATAAAAGTCTATCTATCAAAGTAAGCCGATTGAACATGAGCCGATCAATTTGATTTTAATTAATCAATTAACTTATTAACAAACTATGTTACAGCTTGTCGATTCTGTAAATATAAGGTAGTTATAAGGGCACTTCGGACAATGGTTCCTACATTATTCCTATCAGGGACATTCGTTCCTACAATACATTTATTGGAATAAGTGCCATTTTGCGAATGGAATAAACATAAAAACCGCATTTAATCAATAATTGCTATATCAACAATGGTAGTATCAATTGATAATGACCACTTTCACACATATGATGTGCGAACCGTGCACAAAGATTACAGACTGGTGTCACATTAAAGGGGCCTTTTCACAGATTTTTGCATGGTTTGAAGTTTGTCATTAAATGTTTTATATTGATAAATGTAAACATTAAATTTAAAAAGCTGAAGTAAAAAATCAAAAATAAAATTTAAGAAAGGAAAAAAAAGTAGCCCGCAGCAGGACCCGAAGTAAAAACGCATCAGCCAACTAAGCTATCCTGCCAAGGATACATAAGATGCGTATTTTATACCTTGTATCTTCGTAGTTTCACAAATTTAAACGACAACAACAGAACTATCCAAATTATTCAATCGGTGCGCGTTGCAACGCTTTATAATTTTGAGGTTTTTAAATCGTCAAAAGATGCATATAATGGCTATATTAGACCATGGCAAATGTTCAGTAATACTGTTTCTTCACAAATATCATAAATAATCCGAAAATTTGCGAATCTGGAACAACTTTTCTCAATTTTGTCAATTTACCGCACCGTGAAAAGATCCCTTTAAAGTGAAATAAGGTTAGTAAACAATTGGCTAGTTCATTTTTTTTACATTTGACCCATTGATTGATACGACACTGCACGATTTCTTAATCGGCATTTCTATGATTATTAAAATAGTGTGTTAAAGTGATACTGAACTATTTTTGTATGTGTTGAATTGTAATATACTGATAAAATGTTACATGTATATGTTACAATAACACAAAATAGACAAGAAAAATTATACATTGAAGACGAAATTCATAAAATGCAACATGCTGGCGAATTTGAATGTACAGACATTTTCGATTTCAGAATAAAATATCTGGCTTACAGTATTTGGCATTTTTCGACACAAGTTGGCAATTTTAATTGTCGGTTAATCATAGGTGTTAGCCTTTGATCGGCGTACACTACGTTTTGCCGTGGAGTCAAAATAATGTAGGTGCGACTGTCCGGGTTGACAAAATAATGTAGGAGCGATTGTCCGGGTTGGCAAAATAATGTAGGAGCGACTGTCCGCCCTGTCAAAACATCGTAGGAGCGACTGTCCGCCCTGTCAAAACATCGTAGGAGCGACTGTCCGCCCTGTCATATACATCGTGAAGCGACTGTTCGCCCTGTCAAATTTAGCGTAGGAGCGATTGTCCGGATACCATGTCGGATTACTAAATAATGCAGTATTTCAGTATATTATTATAGAAAAAAGAAATCTGGTTTAATTTGTACTGAAACAACTTAATACTGACCTAAAACATTTTATTGTTGTACTGACATATGTTCTGTAAAAAACATGTTGTCTTCCTGTACCTATGAAGTTTCATGATCCTAGGCGTAAGTGTTCTTGAGTTATCATCCGGAAACCATCTGGTGGGGACGGAGACCCCACGACACCAGTTCATAATATGATCTGCAAATTTTCTCTTAAACTACATCCAAGAACGAGTCACTGTGGCATTAACCTTAGACCTAGTGACATCAAAATCAATAGGAGTCATCCGCCAGTCATGATCAATGTACCAATGAAGTTTCATGATCCTAGGCGTAAGCGTTATTGAGTTATCATCCGGAAACCATCAGGTGAACGGACCGACCGACCGATCGACAGACCGACCGACCTACCGACCGACGGACGGACAGACGGACGGACCGACCGACCGACATGTGCAAAACAATATACTCTTCTTTGATGGGGCATAATTAGACAGAGATTTCACTTTATATTAATTAAAATCAGCTGTTTACAAGCAAACAAAATACAACACAATAAGTCATGCGACCGGGATAATTGACACGCAGAGATATCAATATCGTGTTTTGACATATAAGCACCTCAATTTCAACAATCAGTATCAATATGTGTTTCACCAACATGCAAATTGTTTTAATCTTATGTCTTGTAAGTAAACTAGTAAATATTAGACGTGCGGTTTCAATATTAGTTGCAATTATTAATTCCCTTCATAACTTACAATGTTAACCAGTTCATAAAACTATCATCCAACTTCAATATTCTACCATTACTTATAAATTGTATAATGCACATATAATGTAGGTTATGAGCGTGTATATACGTTATTGCTGAATTTATAAATATTGTTGTTGTCTGCTTTTGAATAATGTTATGTATATGTATATAAATTGGGGCAAGGAAAATGCAAGCCATCTGTCATTTCCGGTATTTAAATACATGTACATGTATTGTGATCGACCATATTTAAGAAACAATTAATTTGTAAAAAAAATACATTTACCTATCAACATTGAAAGGCAGTCCGCGCAGAAATATCATAATTGAATATGTATTCTAATAGCGAAAATAGGGGAAGAATATTCGGGAGCCGATTGCCTGAGTGACAAAGCAAACTGATGCCGATTTTCCAAGAGGACAATTTATTCGAGGGTCATTTGTCCTAGTGGACACATTTACGAGGAACCCATTGTCTGGGAATGCCAAAAACGCAGGGAGCCGATTTGCCGGGTGCCGTTTGTCTGGATACAATGTGTTTGGACCTTTTAATATTTTAACCTATTTGTAAGATAATTAAACATAATATGCATGTTTACACAACAATTAGTACTGCCCCCCTACTCTAGCTCTAACGGACATAAATTCAGTTCGGACGACTACCAACGTTTTGAGCTTCAAATGAGCTCATCAAATTTTACTAACAATTGAGATAGTAGTTTTATTAAATAAACACAATTTAGTATTTTCCATAGCATCGATACTTGAATCCTAAATAGATTATACACCAGTAACACATGTGAAACTGCACAATAAAAATGCCACAAAGCAAATAACATTTGGG
This sequence comes from Dreissena polymorpha, assembly GCF_020536995.1. Taxonomy (NCBI): domain Eukaryota; kingdom Metazoa; phylum Mollusca; class Bivalvia; order Myida; family Dreissenidae; genus Dreissena; species Dreissena polymorpha. The sequence goes on along the minus strand of NC_068356.1, from coordinate 53,020,295 downwards.
GCGGGCAGACGTTGCTATATTATGTCTAGAGTGTCGTGTGTCATTTAAAGTTAAGTTATATAATTAAGCGTCAACAGTATTATTTACTGAAAGTTTTTTCGACAAAGCATCAAAGCAGACTTTCGCCTGGTTGAAATTAATTCATTACACCGTGCGATAGTCTAATTTATTACCGAATAATTATTCGTATCCCTGATTCGTTGAGATGTAACGTAACAACCAAATATCTGAACAGGATCATCACTCATTATCACATTAATGCTGAAACATACATGTCTTAAGGCGTGACAGTGTGCACGATGTTGCACGTATATTTTGTTAAATTGGTCTTTTTGAATAAAGTTAGATAAATATATCCAATTGCACATCATGAACTACACTTAATTTTGTCAAGAACTCGGCAATAGCAACGCAAAAATAACAGTAAAAAAATCCGAGAGCCAGCTTACATGCGCGAAGAAATAATAATAAACACGAATCCGGGAGCCAAAACGCCCCGCATGCGCGTATGGGTCAATAATGGTTACACTAAACCTATATTTCCCACAGACAAAAATGTCGCGTAATAGGCTAAATAGGTTGCACCTGGCTCCGATCCTAATTAAAAGTCCCGGCCGAAACTAGGTCAGCCCGACAGGCAGACGACGGCTGGTCAGCGTGCACTAGGTCTCTTCCGGGGGATAACTTTTTTTCGTCCGAAAGGGGCCCTTAAAGGGGCATACACGCTCACTGGGAAATGACGCATACGAGATGAAGGCTAAATAGGCTGCATGCACGGGGCCGATCCTAATTGAAAGTCCCGGCCGAAACTAGGACAGCCCGATGGGCAGTCGACGGCTGGTCAGCGTGCACTAGGTCTCTTCCGGGGGATAACTCTTGTTCGTCCGAAAGGGGCCCTTAAAGGGGCATACCCGCTCACAGACAAAAATGTCGCGTAATAGGCTAAATAGGTTGCACCTGGCTCCGATCCTAATTAAAAGTCCCGGCCGAAACTAGGTCAGCCCGACAGGCAGTCGACGGCTGGTCAGCGTGTACTATGTCTCTACCGGGGGATAACTCTTGTTCGTCCGAAAGGGGCCCTTAAAGGGGCATACCCGCTCACAGACAAAAATGTCGCGTAATACGCTAAATAGGTTGCACCTGGCTCCGATCCTAATTAAAAGTCCCGGCCGAAACTAGGTCAGCCCGACAGGCAGTCGACGGCTGGTCAGCGTGCACTATGTCTCTACCGGGGGATAACTCTTGTTCGTTCGAAAGGGGCCCTTAAAGGGGCATACCCGCTCACTGGGAAATGACGCATACGAGATGAAGGCTAAATAGGCTGCATGCACGGGGCCGATCCTAATTAAAAGTCCCGGCCGAAACTAGTTCAGGCACGATGGGCAGTCGACGGCTGGTCAGCGTGCACTAGGTCTCTTCCGGGGGATAACTCTTGTTCGTCCGAAAGGGGCCCTTAAAGGGGCATACCCGCTCACAGACAAAAATGTCGCGTAATAGGCTAAATAGGTTGCACCTGGCTCCGATCCTAATTAAAAGTCCCGGCCGAAACTAGGTCAGCCCGACAGGCAGACGACGGCTGGTCAGCGTGCACTAGGTCTCTTTCGGGGGATAACTCTTTTTCGTCCGAAAGGGGCCCTTAAAGGGGCATACACGCTCACTGGGAAATGACGCATACGAGATGAAGGCTAAATAGGCTGCATGCACGGGGCCGATCCTAATTGAAAGTCCCGGCCGAAACTAGGACAGCCCGATGGGCAGTCGACGGCTGGTCAGCGTGCACTAGGTCTCTTCCGGGGGATAACTCTTGTTCGTCCGAAAGGGGCCCTTAAAGGGGCATACCCGCTCACAGACAAAAATGTCGCGTAATAGGCTAAATAGGTTGCACCTGGCTCCGATCCTAATTAAAAGTCCCGGCCGAAACTAGGTCAGCCCGACAGGCAGTCGACGGCTGGTCAGCGTGTACTATGTCTCTACCGGGGGATAACTCTTGTTCGTCCGAAAGGGGCCCTTAAAGGGGCATACCCGCTCACAGACAAAAATGTCGCGTAATACGCTAAATAGGTTGCACCTGGCTCCGATCCTAATTAAAAGTCCCGGCCGAAACTAGGTCAGCCCGACAGGCAGTCGACGGCTGGTCAGCGTGCACTATGTCTCTACCGGGGGATAACTCTTGTTCGTTCGAAAGGGGCCCTTAAAGGGGCATACCCGCTCACTGGAAAATGACGCATACGAGATGAAGGCTAAATAGGCTGCATGCACGGGGCCGATCCTAATTAAAAGTCCCGGCCGAAACTAGTTTAGCCCGATGGGCAGTCGACGGCTGGTCAGCGTGCACTAGGTCTCTTCCGGGGGATAACTCTTGTTCGTCCGAAAGGGGCCCTTAAAGGGGCATACCCGCTCACAGACAAAAATGTCGCGTAATAGGCTAAATAGGTTGCACCTGGCTCCGATTCTTATTAAAAGTCCCGGCCGAAACTAGGTCAGCCCGACAGGCAGTCGACGGCTGGTCAGCGTGTACTATGTCTCTACCGGGGGATAACTCTTGTTCGTCCGAAAGGGGCCCTTAAAGGGGCATACCCGCTCACAGACAAAAATGTCGCGTAATACGCTAAATAGGTTGCACCTGGCTCCGATCCTAATTAAAAGTCCCGGCCGAAACTAGTTCAGCCCGATGGGCAGTCGACGGCTGGTCAGCGTGCACTTGGTCTCTTCCGGGGGATAACTCTTGTTCGTCCGAAAGGGGCCCTTAAAGGGGCATACCCGCTCACAGACAAAAATGTCGCGTAATACGCTAAATAGGTTGCACCTGGCTCCGATCCTAATTAAAAGTCCCGGCCGAAACTAGTTCAGCCCGATGGGCAGTCGACGGCTGGTCAGCGTGCACTAGGTCTCTTCCGGGGGGTAACTCTTGTTCGTCCGAAAGGGGCCCTTAAAGGGGCATACCCGCTCACAGACAAAAATGTCGCGTAATACGCTAAATAGGTTGCACCTGGCTCCGATCCTAATTAAAAGTCCAGGCCGAAACTAGGTCAGCCCGACAGGCAGACGACGGCTGGTCAGCGTGCACTAGGTCTCTTTCGGGGGATAACTCTTTTTCGTCCGAAAGGGGCCCTTAAAGGGGCATACACGCTCACTGGGAAATGACGCATACGAGATGAAGGCTAAATAGGCTGCATGCACGGGGCCGATCCTAATTGAAAGTCCCGGCCGAAACTAGGACAGCCCGATGGGCAGTCGACGGCTGGTCAGCGTGCACTAGGTCTCTTCCGGGGGATAACTCTTGTTCGTCCGAAAGGGGCCCTTAAAGGGGCATACCCGCTCACAGACAAAAATGTCGCGTAATACGCTAAATAGGTTGCACCTGGATCCGATCCTGATTAAAAGTCCCGGCCGAAACTAGGTCAGCCCGAAAGGCAGTCGACGGCTGGTCAGCGTGCACTATGTCTCTACCGGGGGATAACTCTTGTTCGTCCGAAAGGGGCCCTTAAAGGGGCATACCCGCTCACTGGGAAATGACGCATACGAGATGAAGGCTAAATAGGCTGCATGCACGGGGCCGATCCTAATTAAAAGTCCCGGCCGAAACTAGTTCAGCCCGATGGGCAGTCGACGGCTGGTCAGCGTGCACTAGGTCTCTTCCGGGGGATAACTCTTGTTCGTCCGAAAGGGGCCCTTAAAGGGGCATACCCGCTCACAGACAAAAATGTCGCGTAATACGCTAAATAGGTTGCACCTGGCTCCGATCCTAATTAAAAGTCCCGGCCGAAACTAGGTCAGCCCGACAGGCAGTCGACGGCTGGTCAGCGTGCACTATGTCTCTACCGGGGGATAACTCTTGTTCGTTCGAAAGGGGCCCTTAAAGGGGCATACCCGCTCACTGGGAAATGACGCATACGAGATGAAGGCTAAATAGGCTGCATGCACGGGGCCGATCCTAATTAAAAGTCCCGGCCGAAACTAGTTCAGCCCGATGGGCAGTCGACGGCTGGTCAGCGTGCACTAGGTCTCTTCCGGGGGATAACTCTTGTTCGTCCGAAAGGGGCCCTTAAAGGGGCATACCCGCTCACAGACAAAAATGTCGCGTAATACGCTAAATAGGTTGCACCTGGCTCCGATCCTAATTAAAAGTCCCGGCCGAAACTAGGTCAGCCCGTCAGGCAGACGACGGCTGGTCAGCGTGCACTAGGTCTCTTCCGGGGGATAACTCTTTTTCGTCCGAAAGGGGCCCTTAAAGGGGCATACACGCTCACTGGGAAATGACGCATACGAGATGAAGGCTAAATAGGCTGCATGCACGGGGCCGATCCTAATTGAAAGTCCCGGCCGAAACTAGGACAGCCCGATGGGCAGTCGACGGCTGGTCAGCGTGCACTAGGTCTCTTCCGGGGGATAACTCTTGTTCGTCCGAAAGGGGCCCTTAAAGGGGCATACCCGCTCACAGACAAAAATGTCGCGTAATAGGCTAAATAGGTTGCACCTGGCTCCGATCCTAATTAAAAGTCCCGGCCGAAACTAGGTCAGCCCGACAGGCAGTCGACGGCTGGTCAGCGTGTACTATGTCTCTACCGGGGGATAACTCTTGTTCGTCCGAAAGGGGCCCTTAAAGGGGCATACCCGCTCACTGGGAAATGACGCATACGAGATGAAGGCTAAATAGGCTGCATGCACGGGGCCGATCCTAATTAAAAGTCCCGGCCGAAACTAGTTCAGCCCGATGGGCAGTCGACGGCTGGTCAGCGTGCACTAGGTCTCTTCCGGGGGATAACTCTTGTTCGTCCGAAAGGGGCCCTTAAAGGGGCATACCCGCTCACAGACAAAAATGTCGCGTAATACGCTCAATAGGTTGCACCTGGCTCCGATCCTGATTAAAAGTCCCGGCCGAAACTAGGTCAGCCCGACAGGCAGTCGACGGCTGGTCAGCGTGCACTATGTCTCTACCGGGGGATAACTCTTGTTCGTCCGAAAGGGGCCCTTAAAGGGGCATACCCGCTCACTGGGAAAGGACGCATACGAGATGAAGGCTAAATAGGCTGCATGCACGGGGCCGATCCTAATTAAAAGTCCCGGCCGAAACTAGTTCAGCCCGATGGGCAGTCGACGGCTGGTCAGCGTGCACTAGGTCTCTTCCGGGGGACAACTCTTGTTCGTCCGAAAGGGGCCCTTAAAGGGGCATACCCGCTCACAGACAAAAATGTCGCGTAATACGCTAAATAGGTTGCACCTGGCTCCGATCCTAATTAAAAGTCCCGGCCGAAACTAGGTCAGCCCGACAGGCAGTCGACGGCTGGTCAGCGTGCACTATGTCTCTACCGGGGGATAACTCTTGTTCGTTCGAAAGGGGCCCTTAAAGGGGCATACCCGCTCACTGGGAAATGACGCATACGAGATGAAGGCTAAATAGGCTGCATGCACGGGGCCGATCCTAATTAAAAGTCCCGGCCGAAACTAGTTCAGCCCGATGGGCAGTCGACGGCTGGTCAGCGTGCACTAGGTCTCTTCCGGGGGATAACTCTTGTTCGTCCGAAAGGGGCCCTTAAAGGGGCATACCCGCTCACAGACAAAAATGTCGCGTAATACGCTAAATAGGTTGCACCTGGCTCCGATCCTAATTAAAAGTCCCGGCCGAAACTAGGTCAGCCTGACAGGCAGACGACGGCTTGTCAGCGTGCACTAGGTCTCTTCCGGGGGATAACTCTTTTTCGTCCGAAAGGGGCCCTTAAAGGGGCATACACGCTCACTGGGAAATGACGCATACGAGATGAAGGCTAAATAGGCTGCATGCACGGGGCCGATCCTAATTGAAAGTCCCGGCCGAAACTAGGACAGCCCGATGGGCAGTCGACGGCTGGTCAGCGTGCACTAGGTCTCTTCCGGGGGATAACTCTTGTTCGTCCGAAAGGGGCCCTTAAAGGGGCATACCCGCTCACAGACAAAAATGTCGCGTAATAGGCTAAATAGGTTGCACCTGGCTCCGATCCTAATTAAAAGTCCCGGCCGAAACTAGGTCAGCCCGACAGGCAGTCGACGGCTGGTCAGCGTGTACTATGTCTCTACCGGGGGATAACTCTTGTTCGTCCGAAAGGGGCCCTTAAAGGGGCATACCCGCTCACAGACAAAAATGTCGCGTAATACGCTAAATAGGTTGCACCTGGCTCCGATCCTAATTAAAAGTCCCGGCCGAAACTAGGTCAGCCCGACAGGCAGTCGACGGCTGGCCAGCGTGCACTATGTCTCTACCGGGGGATAACTCTTGTTCGTTCGAAAGGGGCCCTTAAAGGGGCATACCCGCTCACTGGGAAATGACGCATACGAGATGAAGGCTAAATAGGCTGCATGCACGGGGCCGATCCTAATTAAAAGTCCCGGCCGAAACTAGTTCAGCCCGATGGGCAGTCGACGGCTGGTCAGCGTGCACTAGGTCTCTTCCGGGGGATAACTCTTGTTCGTCCGAAAGGGGCCCTTAAAGGGGCATACCCGCTCACAGACAAAAATGTCGCGTAATACGCTAAATAGGTTGCACCTGGCTCCGATCCTAATTAAAAGTCCCGGCCGAAACTAGGTCAGCCCGACAGGCAGACGACGGCTGGTCAGCGTGCACTATGTCTCTTCCGGGGGATAACTCTTTTTCGTCCGAAAGGGGCCCTTAAAGGGGCATACACGCTCACTGGGAAATGACGCATACGAGATGAAGGCTAAATAGGCTGCATGCACGGGGCCGATCCTAATTGAAAGTCCCGGCCGAAACTAGGACAGCCCGATGGGCAGTCGACGGCACAGACAAAAATGTCGCGTAATACGCTAAATAGGTTGCACCTGGCTCAGATCCTAATTAAATGTCCCGGCCGAAACTAGTTCAGCCCGATGGGCAGTCTACGGCTGGTCAGCGTGCACTAGGTCTCTTCCGGGGGATAACTCTTGTTCGTCCGAAAGGGGCCCTTAAAGGGGCATACCCGCTCACAGACAAAAATGTCGCGTAATACGCTAAATAGGTTGCACCTGGCTCCGATCCTAATTAAAAGTCCCGGCCGAAACTAGTTCAGCCCGATGGGCAGTCGACGGCTGGTCAGCGTGCACTAGGTCTCTTCCGGGGAATAACTCTTGTTCGTCCGAAAGGGGCCCTTAAAGGGGCATACCCGCTCACAGACAAAAATGTCGCGTAATACGCTAAATAGGATGCACCTGGCTCCGATCCTAATTAAAAGTCCCGGCCGAAACTAGGTCAGCCCGACAGGCAGACGACGGCTGGTCAGCGTGCACTAGGTCTCTTCCGGGGGATAACTCTTTTTCGTCCGAAAGGGGCCCTTAAAGGGGCATATACGCTCACTGGGAAATGACGCATACGAGATGAAGGCTAAATAGGCTGCATGCACGGGGCCGATCCTAATTGAAAGTCCCGGCCGAAACTAGGACAGCCCGATGGGCAGTCGACGGCTGGTCAGCGTGCACTAGGTCTCTTCCGGGGGATAACTCTTGTTCGTCCGAAAGGGGCCCTTAAAGGGGCATACCCGCTCACAGACAAAAATGTCGCGTAATAGGCTAAATAGGTTGCACCTGGCTCCGATCCTAATTAAAAGTCCCGGCCGAAACTAGGTCAGCCCGACAGGCAGTCGACGGCTGGTCAGCGTGTACTATGTCTCTACCGGAGGATAACTCTTGTTCGTCCGAAAGGGGCCCTTAAAGGGGCATACCTGCTCACTGGGAAATGACGCATACGAGATGAAGGCTAAATAGGCTGCATGCACGGGGCCGATCCTAATTAAAAGTCCCGGCCGAAACTAGTTCAGCCCGATGGGTAGTCGACGGCTGGTCAGCGTGCACTAGGTCTCTTCCGGGGGATAACTCTTGTTCGTCCGAAAGGGGCCCTTAAAGGGGCATACCCGCTCACAGACAAAAATGTCGCGTAATACGCTAAATAGGTTGCACCTGGCTCCGATCCTGATTAAAAGTCCCGGCCGAAACTAGGTCAGCCCGACAGGCAGTCGACGGCTGGTCAGCGTGCACTATGTCTCTACCGGGGGATAACTCTTGTTCGTCCGAAAGGGGCCCTTAAAGGGGCATACCCGCTCACTGGGAAATGACGCATACGAGATGAAGGCTAAATAGGCTGCATGCACGGGGCCGATCCTAATTAAAAGTCCCGGCCGAAACTAGTTCAGCCCGATGGGCAGTCGACGGCTGGTCAGCGTGCACTAGGTCTCTTCCGGGGGATAACTCTTGTTCGTCCGAAAGGGGCCCTTAAAGGGGCATACCCGCTCACAGACAAAAATGTCGCGTAATACGCTAAATAGGTTGCACCTGGCTCCGATCCTAATTAAAAGTCCCGGCCGAAACTAGGTCAGCCCGACAGGCAGACGACGGCTGGTCAGCGTGCACTAGGTCTCTTCCGGGGGATAACTCTTGTTCGTCCGAAAGGGGCCCTTAAAGGGGCATACACGCTCACTGGGAAATGACGCATACGATATGAAGGCTAAATAGGCTGCATGCACGGGGCCGATCCTAATTGAAAGTCCCGGCCGAAACTAGGACAGCCCGATGGGCAGTCGACGGCTGGTCAGCGTGCACTAGGTCTCTTCCGGGGGATAACTCTTGTTCGTCCGAAAGGGGCCCTTAAAGGGGCATACCCGCTCACAGACAAAAATGTCGCGTAATAGGCTAAATAGGTTGCACCTTGCTCCGATCCTAATTAAAAGTCCCGGCCGAAACTAGGTCAGCCCGACAGGCAGTCGACGGCTGGTCAGCGTGTACTATGTCTCTACCGGGGGATAACTCTTGTTCGTCCGAAAGGGGCCCTTAAAGGGGCATACCCGCTCACTGGGAAATGACGCATACGAGATGAAGGCTAAATAGGCTGCATGCACGGGGCCGATCCTAATTAAAAGTCCCGGCCGAAACTAGTTCAGCCCGATGGGCAGTCGACGGCTGGTCAGCGTGCACTAGGTCTCTTCCGGGGGATAACTCTTGTTCGTCCGAAAGGGGCCCTTAAAGGGGCATACCCGCTCACAGACAAAAATGTCGCGTAATACGCTAAATAGGTTGCACCTGGCTCCGATCCTGATTAAAAGTCCCGGCCGAAACTAGGTCAGCCCGACAGGCAGTCGACGGCTGGTCAGCGTGCACTATGTCTCTACCGGGGGATAACTCTTGTTCGTCCGAAAGGGGCCCTTAAAGGGGCATACCCGCTCACTGGGAAATGACGCATACGAGATGAAGGCTAAATTGGCTGCATGCACGGGGCCGATCCTAATTAAAAGTCCCGGCCGAAACTAGTTCAGCCCGATGGGCAGTCGACGGCTGGTCAGCGTGCACTAGGTCTCTTCCGAGGGATAACTCTTGTTCGTCCGAAAGGGGCCCTTAAAGGGGCATACCCGCTCACAGACAAAAATGTCGCGTAATACGCTAAATAGGTTGCACCTGGCTCCGATCCTAATTAAAAGTCCCGGCCGAAACTAGGTCAGCCCGACAGGCAGTCGACGGCTGGTCAGCGTGCACTATGTCTCTACCGGGGGATAACTCTTGTTCGTTCGAAAAGGGCCCTTAAAGGGGCATACCCGCTCACTGGGAAATGACGCATACGAGATGAAGGCTAAATAGGCTGCATGCACGGAGCCGATCCTAATTAAAAGTCCCGGCCGAAACTAGTTCAGCCCGATGGGCAGTCGACGGCTGGTCAGCGTGCACTAGGTCTCTTCCGGGGGATAACTCTTGTTCGTCCGAAAGGGGTCCTTAAAGGGGCATACTCGCTCACAGACAAAAATGTCGCGTAATACGCTAAATAGGTTGCACCTGGCTCCGATCCTAATTAAAAGTCCCGGCCGAAACTAGGTCAGCCCGACAGGCAGACGACGGCTGGTCAGCGTGCACTAGGTCTCTTCCGGGGGATAACTCTTTTTCGTCCGAAAGGGGCCCTTAAAGGGGCATACACGCTCACTGGGAAATGACGCATACGAGATGAAGGCTAAATAGGCTGCATGCACGGGGCCGATCCTAATTGAAAGTCCCGGCCGAAACTAGGACAGCCCGATGGGCAGTCGACGGCTGGTCAGCGTGCACTAGGTCTCTTCCGGGGGATAACTTTTGTTCGTCCGAAAGGGGCCCTTAAAGGGGCATACCCGCTCACAGACAAAAATGTCGCGTAATAGGCTAAATAGGTTGCACCTGGCTCCGATCCTAATTAAAAGTCCCGGCCGAAACTAGGTCAGCCCGACAGGCAGTCGACGGCTGGTCAGCGTGTACTATGTCTCTACCGGGGGATAACTCTTGTTCGTCCGAAAGGGGCCCTTAAAGGGGCATACCCGCTCACTGGGAAATGACGCATACGAGATGAAGGCTAAATAGGCTGCATGCACGGGGCCGATCCTAATTAAAAGTCCCGGCCGAAACAAGTTCAGCCCGATGGGCAGTCGACGGCTGGTCAGCGTGCACTAGGTCTCTTCCGGGGGATAACTCTTGTTCGTCCGAAAGGGGCCCTTAAAGGGGCATACCCGCTCACAGACAAAAATGTCGCGTAATACGCTAAATAGGTTGCACCTGGCTCCGATCCTGATTAAAAGTCCCGGCCGAAACTAGGTCAGCCCGACAGGCAGTCGACGGCTGGTCAGCGTGCACTATGTCTCTACCGGGGGATAACTCTTGTTCGTCCGAAAGGGGCCCTTAAAGGGGCATACCCGCTCACTGGGAAATGACGCATACAAGATGAAGGCTAAATAGGCTGCATGCACGGGGCCGATCCTAATTAAAAGTCCCGGCCGAAACTAGTTCAGCCCGATGGGCAGTCGACGGCTGGTCAGCGTGCACTAGGTCTCTTCCGGGGGATAACTCTTGTTCGTCCGAAAGGGGCCCTTAAAGGGGCATACCCGCTCACAGACAAAAATGTCGCGTAATACGCTAAATAGGTTGCACCTGGCTCCGATCCTAATTAAAAGTCCCGGCCGAAACTAGGTCAGCCCGACAGGCAGTCGACGGCTGGTCAGCGTGCACTATGTCTCTACCGGGGGATAACTCTTGTTCGTTCGAAATGGGCCCTTAAAGGGGCATACCCGCTCACTGGGAAATGACGCATACGAGATGAAGGCTAAATAGGCTGCATGCACGGGGCCGATCCTAATTAAAAGTCCCGGCCGAAACTAGTTCAGCCCGATGGGCAGTCGACGGCTGGTCAGCGTGCACTAGGTCTCTTCCGGGGGATAACTCTTGTTCGTCCGAAAGGGGCCCTTAAAGGGGCATACCCGCTCACAGACAAAAATGTCGCGTAATATGCTAAATAGGTTGCACCTTGCTCCGATCCTAATTAAAAGTCCCGGCCGAAACTAGGTCAGCCCGACAGGCAGACGACGGCTGGTCAGCGTGCACTAGGTCTCTTCCGGGGGATAACTCTTTTTCGTCCGAAAGGGGCCCTTAAAGGGGCATACACGCTCACTGGGAAATGACGCATACGAGATGAAGGCTAAATAGGCTGCATGCACAGGGCCGATCCTAATTGAAAGTCCCGGCCGAAACTAGGACAGCCCGATGGGTAGTCGACGGCTGGTCAGCGTGCACTAGGTCTCTTCCGGGGGATAACTCTTGTTCGTCCGAAAGGGGCCCTTAAAGGGGCATACCCGCTCACAGACAAAAATGTCGCGTAATAGGCTAAATAGGTTGCACCTGGCTCCGATCCTAATTAAAAGTCCCGGCCGAAACTAGGTCAGCCCAACAGGCAGTCGGCGGCTGGTCAGCGTGCACTATGTCTCTACCGGGGGATAACTCTTGTTCGTCCGAAAGGGGCCCTTAAAGGGGCATACCCGCTCACTGGGAAATGACGCATACGAGATGAAGGCTAAATAGGCTGCATGCACGGGGCCGATCCTAATTAAAAGTCCCGGCCGAAACTAGTTCAGCCCGATGGGCAGTCGACGGCTGGTCAGCGTGCACTAGGTCTCTTCCGGGGGATAACTCTTGTTCGTTGTATGTTTCAACCTATGTATTAAATAGGCTAAATAGGCTGAAAATGCTATTAAATAGGCTAAATAGACTAATAAGGATGTACCGTATGTTTCAACATTTGTACTACACTTTCTAAATAGGCTGATAGGCTGTTAAATAGGATAAATAGGCTAAATACTAGGGATGGCAAAATTATTCGAATAATCGAATATTCGATTGAATGGTCAACATTCGAAAAATAAAAATGATATTCGCATATTCGCATTTTTTTCTAAACGTAATTCCGCCAATATTTAATGAACTGCGAACCGCTTACTAAAAAGCAACCGAAATCACTTTGGAGTTACATGTTTGACGTGACGTTCGTCGTGTCAAACTGATAACGCGGCCCGTATCAGTGTTGATTGCGCAATGCAATATACACGCTCTAAGAAAGGCCCCGACTGTTGTTTGCCAATGGGGTGCCAATTAACTGTTTCAATTGACTGGCGAATAATAATTAAGTTTTGTGATAACAGTATGTACAGCCATTAAAATGTGTGAATTACTCAAATCACGCAATGCAATATACTAACTATAAGAAAGAACCCGAACTGTTGTTTGTCAATTAGGTACCAATTAAGGGCTTCAATTAACTTGCGAATAATAATGAAGTTTTTGTGATCACAGTTTGAACAGACATTTAAATATGTGAATTACTCAAAAGTAACAGATTATATAAATTTAACAATCATCAAGGAATCATTATTCAAATCTGAAAATGCCACCAGCCCCTTCTGCAGTATGGAATACTTTACACGGTCTGTGGATAAGAAGACCGCAACGTGTAATGTGTGTAAACTTAGTTTTACATATGCGCGGTCTGCTACAAATCTGTGGAATCATTAAAAAATAACATTCTATGACACAATGTTTTTCATTCTATTTGTGCCCGATCACAGTATCGGTCATAGTATTAGTCGACAGCGATACAATTATTCGATAGCAACGTTAATAAACAGCCTCGTATTTAGCAAACGGATATAACTTACAAACCAATGGAAATTAATACATAACAAGGTAAAATCAATCCAGCCGTTTTATGCGAATATTCGAATATTCGATTGATTGAATTTGCGAACATTCGAATACCGATATTGGTATTCGATGCCATCCCTACTAAATACGATGTATGTTTCAAGCTATTTTCTAAACTTTCTAAATAGGCTGAAAAGGCTGTTAAATAGGCTAAATAGGCTAAATAGGATGTGTGTTTCAACCTATATACTAAATAGGCTAAATAGGCTGAAAATGCTGTTAAATAGGCTAAATATGCTAAATAGGCTAAATAGGATGTATGTTTCAACCTATTTACTTAATAAGCGAAATAGGCTAAAATAGGCTAAAAAGGCTGAAGAGGCTGTTAAATTGGCTAAATAGGCTAAATAGGATGTTTGTTTCAACCTATGTACTAAATAGGCTAAATAGGCTAAATAGGCTAAATAGGCTAACTTCACACACGTACAAAAATGGTTTATTACTTGTGCGGGTTAATGTTCAAATACCTATATGCACGACAATTACGCATTTAAGCAGTTAATATATATGTAAGTATACATTTAATACCTCTAGCTCGCATGTTGTAAAACATAAACTTGACAAGCGGGAAATGCGTTTTGATCAGATGTATAATTGTTTGATTATATATATATTCCAAATTAATCGTGTAAATGAACCAGTATGTCTGGAGATGCTTAACTTCTAATAGCGGTAGAAATCGGCGTTGTTTACGTATAGACACGGGACATCCCATACGGGACCCGTGTTTATCATTGTTTGGTTAAAATACCAATGTAGACTTGATAGTGTCGAGTAAATCAACATAATCAACTCGACCGAACTACGTAGAAAGCCCATACAGTGATATTTGTACTTGAAGAAATTGTATTGATAATTGGAATTCAAAGCATAATACAATCGGACATCGGAAATACTGACTATTGAATTAATGGATTGTTTATAATTAATTTAATTAAACGACAAGACCGTAAAAATTAGACCGAATTTTTCCATAATAATATTTAAGTTAAGCAGTGTTATTTATCTAAAAGTAATAAATTGTTTTATGTGGAATTTCTATTCTTCAATCCTTGAACTTCGTTGCCATGAATTTTCATTCCGCAACCCATGAACTTGCCGATTTAATTTGGTATTTTATTAAAAATATATTTTACTTGTTATTACACATTTGCCAAACGTTTTACGGAATTTATACCGAATTGGACAGTAAGTGCCATGGCTTTTGATAAGTAAAATACGTAACATCCATTGCAGGAAAAAACATTTAAAAATGGAACAGTGTATTTTTGTCCAATTTGCAAAACTCTCACTTTGGAGTATAACGTATACTTTAAAGTATGTTAATATTAATTTAAACTTGCGCTGTTGTAAACAAGAGAACTAAACTGTAGAAAGTATAATGTAATTATAAATTGCTGACGTGCCTTTAGCCCTCGGATATATAAGGTCATTTTGTTAATTGTGAACATAATACTTAATATAATCTGGATAAGCCTTACCGATCGCGGTTGATTACAGCACAATATATCCAGTCAAATCTGTGCATTCGTCAATGTAGCATTTAGATACAATATACAGTTTCAGCGTTATCATAGGCGTACCAACATTTGAAATACACACGCACACATAAACATATATTAAGTTCGGAACACAGGCTTATAAAACAAACACATCTTCGGGCATACCTGAACATCAATCAGTCTGCAATCCGCCATGCATTTTGAACGATGCATCAGTCATTTATACTTCTCAATAAACAAGTTCAACCCCATGAGGGGAATCCCCTTGAAAAGAGAGACGGTTATTTTTAGAAATGCGTTCCTATGTCAGACATTACAAATATGGGTGTGTTTCATCTCACCATCGCATAAATTAATTACAGTTTACAAAGCTATCGCATTACTTGTAAGCCGAGCACACACAAAATAAACATATAGACTTATATTACACCAAACATGTATATTTTCCTTTTAAAGCGGGTATATACGATCTTATCAAATATTTAGTAATAAATATAAAATGTGTAAAAAACTTATTATACATATATTTCAATATAAACTAAAATAAAAGTTAAGAAGAACATGTGTCAAAAAATGCTAAATAAGCCAGATATTTAATTCTGAAATCGAAAAAGGCTGTACAGCCGAATTCGCCAGCATGTATATCATGCATGTACGATGTGAATCTAAATTTAGTTTAACGGTTCATTTGAAATTCCTGCAGCGATATCGATTCATACGACACATGAACACTTACAAAAAAGACGAATGCATCGGTTATTGTAGGAAAATAATTACGAATTATCTTCGTCACAATCGGCTCGGTGCGCTAATTTGTATTTGCTGTATTTTATGAAATTCGTCTTAAATGTATCATTTTTCTTGCAAATTGTGTGTTATTATAACATATTTGTATCAATATTTTACAATTCAGCACATATAAAAATCGTATATACCCGCTTTAAAATGAAAGGTCACTTTCGATTTCAAACTATAAACAATGAGTTTAACAGCGGTTTATTTTAACTATTGCATAACCTTCGCGTTTCACGTAGAATTCGTACGCGAAAATAATAAATCCTTACCATAAATGACAAAATTTGAGAAAAATAGTTCATAATAATATCACAATTAGTTCACTTAAACTATACACTTCGTAATAAGACGAACATGTCCAAGTGGTTATTTCCCCTATCGATAACAGAAAGGTAAGATATAAGTAAAACACGGTCTTTTTATCGTTTCAACCTCTGTGTAATCCTAGTCGCAATAGCAACCACGCCCCGATGGTTGATTCGAATATTTCGGTAATAAAACTATGTTGATATTAGGTTTTAGTTTAAATATAGTAACTTGTTCGTGTTTGACTGTAAACTATTTATTAAACGTTAACGTATGGAAAAGGTTAAAACATAATGAATTGCATACTATACAAAACGCTACATAAAATAAATCCCGACCCGATAGGAATGTTTACTTGTGAATGTAGTGGCTACAGTGTATTTGTTTTGCGAGATAACTTCGATGAAAAGTGTGATAAAGTATCACCATAAAACGAAAGCATTTATCTAGAGGTTCAAGATTTCAAAAGTCATATGTTTTGTAAGATTGGTTTTACTTAAGCGTGTTGTCGTTCAACGATAAGCCGTACTCATTTTAAGAAACGGCTTCTCTTATGGATCTAGTCACCGATATTAAATGAGTTTTATTTTTAATTCGGGGCTCTTTCTATAATTAGTAAGTGGAGATTATTTTTATAATATTGAAGCGCGGGGTTATTTATATGGTATTGTAGCATGGGGCTGTTTCTATAGAATTGTAGCGCGGTGCTTTTTCGATTATATTATAGCGCGCGGTTCTTTCTGCAGTTTTGTAATGGTGGGTTCTTTCTGCAGTATTGTTGCGTAAGGCTCATTCTGTAGGATTATAGGGCTCTACTCTTTCTATAATATTTTAGCACGGGGTTCTTTGTGATGTACTGTCACGCGGGGCTCCTTCTTTATTATTGTTGTTAGCGGCTATTTCTATAATATTGTAGCGCGCGGTTTGTTTCATTGTATTGTAACACCTGACTCTTTGTGCAGTATTAAGTTTTGTACCCTTTATGTAGTATTGTAGCGCGGGGCGCTTTCAATAATATTGCTCGCACTGCTTTTGCTATAGTTTTGTATTGCGGGACTCTTCTATCGTATTATAGCTCGATGATTTTTGTATAGTATTGTAGCACGGAGGTCTTTCTATAATATTTTAGTGCGGGTCTCTTTGTATAGTATTGTAGCGCGGGACTATTTGTATAATATTGCAGCGCGGGGATCTTTCTATACTATTTAATTGCGGGGCTCTTTGTGTAGTATTGTGGCGCGGGGTATGTTCTAAAGTGATGTAGCTTAGTGCCCTTTCTGTAGTATCCTAGCGCGGGGATCATTCTACAGTATTTTAGCGCGGGGCTCTTTCTATAGTATTGTAGCGATGGATTCTCTCTGAAGTAGTGTAACGTCCATCTTCTTTCTTTCTAAAGTATTGTAGCGTGGAGCTATTTATGTAGTTTTGTAGCGTAAAGATCTATTTTAAGACTTGGAGCGCGGGATGCTTTCTTTAGAATTGTATTACGGGATTATTAATATAGAGTTAAAGTATGAAGCGTTCGTTTTCTATAGTATTGCAGCGCCGAATTATTTCCATCGAAATGTTGCGCGGGACTCTTTATATATAGTACTATAGCGCGAGATTCTTTATTTAGCATTGTGGCGGGAATCGCAATTTAGTACTACAGCGCAGGGAGCTTTCATGTAGTATGGTATAGTTGGGCTTTTTCTGTAGTATTGTAGCACGGGACTCTTTCTGTATTATTGTAGCGTGGGACTCTTGCTTTGTTAGGTAGACTGATTATTGTGAGTTGCTTTTAATCCAGAGATCTCCGTATAATTCAGTTTATCCTATATGTATAGAGGCCTTACTCTGATCCAGAGATCTCCGCAATACTATAGAAAACGAACGCTTCATCCAGAGATCTCCGCATAGTTCAGTTTAACCTATATGTATATAAGTCTTACTCTGATCCAGAGATCTCCGCATAGTTCAGTTTATCCTATATGTATAAAGGCCTTACTCTGATCCAGAGATCTCCGCATAGTTCAGTTTAATCTATATGTTTACAGGCCTTACTCTGATCCAGAGATATCCGCATAATTCAGTTTAACATATATGTATATAGACCTTACTCTAATCCAGAGATTTCCGCATAGTTCAGTTTAACATATATGTATATAGGCCTTACTGTCATCAAGAGATCTCCGCATTGTTCAGTTTAACCTATATGTATATAGACCTTACTCTGATCCAGAGATCTGAGCATAGTTCAGTGTAACATATATTTATGAAGGCCTTACTCTGATCCAGAGATCTGCACATAATTCAGTTTAACATATATGTATATAGGCCTTACTGTGATCCAGAGATATCCGCATTGTTCAGTTCAACCTTTATGTATATAGGCCTTACTCTAATCCAGAGATATCCGCATAGTTCAGTTTAACATATATTTATATAGGCCTTACTCTGGACAAACCTGGGTTTTCCCATACCGAGGATCAGTTATCAGGGTCAAATGCATTTAATTTCTTAATCTCATTGAAACCATTTAGAGGCCGTTTCCTGATTGAAATCAGTATTTAGAGAACCGTCATATGTCGAAGATAAAAATTCCGCTGTACACAACTTGCACTACCGATTGAGCTACATGTAACGAGACCGCTCCTTGCATCACACGCAATATGCATCCAGGCCATACTGCGTAATCAAAAGTTTGGATTGCGACTGTATACCATTATGTAACAGAGCATGCGCGTTTCAATTTTGAGCTGTTGGAATTTCCAATAAAATTACCCATACGAGTTACTACGTATTCTTCAAATCTTTTGTGCTGAATTCTTAAATGAGCAAGACAATTTGATTATGTGTATACACCGTTTGAATTGATACAAATGATTCGTATTGATATATATAACGGATTCGTGTAAGTTAACTTTCTTTAATATGTTATTTATTAGAACTTAAGTTGTTCGAAATATATGTTAACATATAACCATTACTTAAGTTTAGGAATGCTAATTTGCACAATTTAAATAAAGGGATTTTTCAGAAAGTTTTGTTTTTCAGTCATAATATTCCGTTATTTATCATACTACTACTACATTAATCTATGCCTGATATAACGAAGTCTGATATATTTATTTAATGGGTGTAGACCATATTACTTGGGATCAACAATACAATTATCCTTTCTGGTACAATATAATTAGATTCTACAAAAAACAAACAGCTTGATACCAATAATTAATATATTTTAGAAAACAAATACAACAAAAACCGCAAACAACATATTTCATAATTATTTAGCACATCATATTCATTGCGGCTAAAACTGAAACGTTGCATCATGTTTTAATTGCGTTTCATTTTAAATAGGAACGTAGCGGTATGATACACAGAAAACAGCAATCCTCGCCGTCTTTTTATTCTAAGCCTCATCTGATATGTTACACAAATAACAGGCAGTAACACATTAATCTCTATATATTTCAGACTAGAGCGACACTAGCAGTTGAGTAAATTTAAACAGCAATTCTCATACTCAGTTCGGGCTAACATTGCGAATTATTAACGACTAAGTGTCTTCATCTGAGCAAGCACACGCATACATACAACACATCAGAGCAAGCACACGCATACATACAACACAGCAGAGCAAGCACACGCATACATACAACACAGCAGAGCAATCACACGCATACATACAACACAGCAGAGCAAGCACACGCATACATACAACACAGCAGAGCAAGCACACGCATACATACAACACAGCAGAGCAAGCACGCGCATACATACAACACAGCAGAGCAAGCACACGCATACATACAACACAGCAGAGCAAGCACACGCATACATACAACACAGCAGAGCAAGCACGCGCATACATACAACATATCAGAGCAAGCACACGCATTCATACAACACAGCAGAGCAAGCACACGCATACATACAACACAGCAGAGCAAGCACACGCATACATACAACACAGCAGAGCAAGCACACGCATACATACAACACATCAGAGCAAGCACACGCATACATACAACACAGCAGAGCAAGCACACGCATACATACAACACCATATATCTGTAAGAAGTGGGTTCAATGCATGTGCGTAAAGTGTCGTCACATATTAGCCTATGCAGTTCGCACAGGCTAAGTAATGACGAAAGTTTCCGCTTTTATGATATTTTCTGTTTAAATAAAGCATCTTCTTATCAAAAATCCTTTTTAGGCGGAAGGACGCTTTGCGCAAATGCATTTAAGCCCCTTTTCCCAGAGCACGTTCCATATTGGTTTGAAATTCGGATAAAAACTTGTGTATGATAATGAGTAACTTTTGTTACATATTGAAATCAATGGAATAATTGCGATATGCCTTTTTCAATTGTTAATGATTATGTATTTAATTATCAACCGTTGGCATATGAAAAATAGTTTATCTTTATAAATCAAACAGGACTATTTTAAATGTAATTTCCTAGAGTGTATATGCGTGCGATAAGATGATTCAATCAATGAAAATCTCTTTACTAAAGATGAACATAGTTCGCCTTTCAAATATAATGTTATTTTCCATATGTTACCATTAATAGTTGCATTAGAAAAAGCATTATTTATTTTTATGTTAATTATGATAATTAGGATTATAATTATTATTATTATGATAATAACGATGATGATAATGATAATGTTGCTTATGATGATACCACATAAGAGGAAAAGCAAGAAGAACACGAAGAAGATGGTAATGATCACGATGATGATGATGATGATGTTGTTGTTGTTGTTGTTGATGATGTTGATGATGACGTTGTTTTGTTGTTGTTGATGATGACGATGATGATGGTGATTACGACGATGGCGACGATGACAATGATGATGATGATGTAGATGATGTTGTTGTTGATGTTGTTGGTGATGATGATGATAATGATGATGATGATGATGATGATGATTTATTGAAATTAGTAGTCGTAGTAGTAGTAGAAGAAATGTAAGGCAAAGAAGAAAAAACACAAAACTGCGATCATATTAGCGAGTATATTCAGTTAAATTGTGTATTGCGAAGCGCTTTAAAATTTAAATTATTTGTTCCTTTATTTAACAATTTGAAACTGTTACATGATATATATTTGAATTTTTGTATAGCAAATGTCACAGCTGTAAAGCTTACACCAACTCCTTCAATCGGTGTCTATAATGTATCGATCCGTGGTGTGTAGCCGTATGTGTGTATTTATAGTAACTGGTTAAATAATAAAAGTAGTTTTGGTTTCGATTTCATATTTGTATCAAAGACTGATTTTAATCAAATAAAATCGAAATTAAATATATTGGTATCGTAATTTGGACTGGATATAAGGATTATTTATATTGATTTTAAATCTGGAATATTTTTCATCTGAATTGATTTCAATATATATGCTCCTGACATTTAAATCTATTTGTTAAAACATGTATGTGTAATTATGGCGTCCGGTGGAAATAATGCAAAGGCGATTACATTTTATGACAGTGAAGGCGCAAACGAAGCGTCTAAAAGAGAGGAAGACAAATTGAGGTTCTTCATTGAAAAGAATGGTGGATACACATGTCAAACTGACCATGCAATAAGAATACCTGGAACCGAAGTTATGAATAACATTCACAATTCAATTAATCGTTATGACAGAATAATAATTCTTATAACAGATCAATCTGCTTCAAAAGGATGGTTCACATTTGCAGTTTTGTCTGCCTTAGAAAACATAATTGTGGAAAATCACATGAGACTTTTGGTCGCATACAAAGGAAATCGACGTGAAGATGTTGGGTTTCTGAAACCGGATTGCTGTCGTTGACGCCCAAGACGTTTGTCGACCTCACTGAATGGCAGGGATATGAAAGGCTTCTTAAACAACTGAAAAGTTAGTATGACCTTATAATTCATACCTTATGTTTAAAATAATCAGCAAACGTTCCCGATGTCAAGTT
The DNA here is from genome assembly GCF_020536995.1 of Dreissena polymorpha. Taxonomy (NCBI): domain Eukaryota; kingdom Metazoa; phylum Mollusca; class Bivalvia; order Myida; family Dreissenidae; genus Dreissena; species Dreissena polymorpha. Next base: position 52,998,744 of record NC_068356.1, on the reverse strand, counting down.
GCTTAACGTAACCGTTGTAAATGTTTTTTAACATAAATACAGCCAAACGATTGATACTTCTTTTGAACATGTAATGAACCTTTTTATGATGGAATCCTAAATATACATTATTATAAATGGACTGAACGCATTAAAATGAACCATGTAATATTGTGTAATGCTGATAATGTTATTATTTTGAAATTGGCAACACACATATCTTTTCACCAATTTTCACATGGTTTTACTCATCCTGCGAATTGTTAAAAATCGTAAACAAAACTCCTTTTTTGAATAATAAAAGTATGTGTTTTGAATATGACTTAATAATATATTTTATTTTTTTATTTGGCCTGACACTTGAATACAATTTAATAACAGGTGGTAATTGTGTTTGCGGTCTTACCAAATATAATATTATTGTTTCAGCTCCAGTGTGTTTGGACGAAGAATTACCAGCGGGAAACTTGCATCTTGGCTTGGTTCATTCCCACATATCCGGTTACATGTGCTATGTTGCTGAAGGTAAAGTCGTTTTGCCGCATGCATTTTGTACCTTTTCATATATTCCGTAGTTTATATCTTTGGTTAACATTTTCAAATAACTAGTATTACGATTTCGAATAATAAATTTGAAAAGGACAAGAGTCACAATGGCCATGTCTGTTATATGTTTACACTATCAATGTTTTCAAAAGTTTACCTGTTCAAGATTGCGGTATGGCCTAATGTTGTTAAATCTCCAAGTCTAACATATTCTTTAACATTAAAAATACTGCAAAGTCAAATAACTACATTTGCCATAACACAATGTTTGTTGCACAAGGCTAACTAGACATTTTGAGTCAACTTATATGGTGTTTTATTGCGCATAATGCGGTATGAATGTTTATCAGTCCTTGGGCATTATAACCAATGAGACATTATGAGGCTCAATGAAATATATCCATGGTTAATATATGAGTAATGAGATTTAAAAGGTATGGCAAACTAAGAGTAATCTGAGATTTTAAGACAAGATATACTACGATTAATGTGACATTATACGGTATGATAAACTATCAATCATGTGACAGTATAAGGCTTTTATAAACTATCAGCATGCGACGGTATAAGTCAAGATAAACTATGAGTCATGTGACATTATAAAGCGTGATAAACTATGAGTCATGTGGCATTATAGGGCGTGATAAACTATGAGTCATGTGACATTATAATGCATGATAAAGTATGAGTCATGTGGCACTATAAGTAATGATAAACTATGAGTCATTTTACCTTCAAAGACATTTTGTGCATATGCGACATAATGAGGCATGATGAATAATTCGTCATGGGACAGTACGATTAATCGGTCATTATAATTAATGTGACACTATGAGCCATGAGACATAACGATTCATGGGACATTGTAAGAAGAGATAAAAAATATTGACCGTTTAACATACTAACGATCTATGACAGGTTAACCTGAAAATGGTTTAAGTAAATTAAATGCATTTGTTGTGAAAGACATTACATTAACTTCATGTCTAGTGCAATACATGCTGCCAAATAACGCTTTTGCCTACTTGTCTTCAATCAATATTCCATTCCGAAAACGGGTATCAATAATATGTCATTAAGCAAAGTTGAACTTCCATAAACCAGTACCTAAGTTGTCTTTTCTTAATGGTCAGTACTCGCTATGTCTTTGTGGAGGGACAAATTTATCCGGTGATGTGTGTGGAGAGGGGCTATACGCTATAATTGACCAGTCGCCAAATTATCGATCGCTCCGCCCACATAGTCACGTGGTCTAGTGATTAGAAAACTCCGACAAGCAGATCGCAATTATAGCGGATTACGTGAGGGAAATTCTATACTTGTAATGATGTATTATGCTCTTTTCTATAATATAAATTATTAAAGCCGCACACTAAACTAAACTGCTTTGTTAAACGTTAATACAATCATAAATACTTGAAGAGAAATGGCGTAATCAAAATAAATGAGTTAACGGCAGACTGACTATCAGAAACGTTTCTTATACATTTTATATAGGGAGTTGATGAAAAATCCGTTGTAAAAATGAGCATTTATTTCATATTTCATATTGAATTTTAACTTGTATTCAACCGTCTGACAGTGAACCCGGTGGCTATTCATATATAATTTTGAAAATATTTTTATTAAATGCAAATGACATATCCATATCATGATGGGTTTTTTGTTTATTAAAAATGTTTAGATCTTTGTTTTATTGTGTTATTTTAAAAAAGACACCGATTTTTTTTATTTAGACATAAATTTAATTTTGATTGTAACCATAATTTAATACAAGCCTAATTTCGTGGTTTCATTAACAGATAGTCTAATATGCATTTTATTTCATTTATGTTTAATGCGAACCTGTTACATTTCACAATCAAATAATGAAATGTTGGTATTACGGTGCTGTTCACGAACATTCGAATTGAAAACATTTAGCATATAATGCATTTGCTTATTTATAACAAGATGGCCCTTATATGTTAATTGCAATTTTCACATTTCTCCCCGTATCAATATATGTTGTTTTAGAAATGTTGTTGTTGTATTATAAGCCGTACATTTTACACTTGAAGTCGCTCTAAGCTGTCTTAGCCGCGTTGAAATCACCCTTTTTCGTTTTTACTTTAGTTAAAACAATATTTGAGTTAACAATTTATAATGATTTCCCTTGTTTATGATCCACAGAAAATAATTATATAATTGGAAATCATTTAAGTAATTAAATAGTTTTCTTTTCTTGTGTACAGTACCTAACAATGCCTTAATGTTCCTTCATTCTGAGATCCACGCAACATACTGTTATTTATTAATCATCGACAATTACGCTGAGATTAATAAGCACGTGTGGCAATTATTATGTTGCCCAAACTGCTTAATAATATTGTGCATCATACGGTATAACACGTTTTATAGAACACACACCTGGTGTGGTTAAACTATTTAGTGTGTTTGTTTTCTCATTACTCGTTCATATGTTCAAGAAATAAAAGATAAAATAATAACCTTTTATAAAGTATGTATAGCACCTACAATTTTGAATAATGATCGAAAAGTAATGATCATGCATTTGATATAAAATCTGTGTAAACTCTTAAAAAATACGTCCATTCCATATGTACAACACGCTTTGTTTGTCGGACAAAATGGCGGCCAGATAAGCGTTGCTGAGGGGTGTGTGGAAAATCGATATCTGATTGGCTGATCGACAAAATGTGGGCGGAGTTGGCGACTGGTCAATTGAGACGTACAATTAACTTCTGATAACAATCAGAACAGAACAAAACAATACTGTATTACACCTAGATCTGATTGACCCAAAAAATCTATAGAGACTTTGGTCTGATTACTTGATGTTGGTCTGGGTATTTGATGTTTTGTTAACGAATCTTCGATATATATTGCTCGTCAAAGTGTTTCGAAATATCAATTGTATCAATAATTATGATCTTAATTAGCTTCAATATTAACAAGTTCAAGTAATTTTTACTTATCACAATTTTATATTTGCATTCGTAAAGTAGGTCGTTAAAGATGACACCACTACCGTATGAAACAATTTTTAATCAATTTAGAAATCCATTACTAAACGTAAATCAATTTTAAAACAGCACTTCACGTTGGTCTGTATTGGAATGAAACACAAAGATTTTTTCAGCAATTGCATTCAAAACGTAAACAAATACACGAACAAAACACGAAAAACATTCAAACTATGCTGGCAGGTATAGGATGCAAACGTACGCGCCCTCCCCACAAAAAATAAAAAGATTGTATTGTACACTGTTTTCCGGTAATGTGTATCTATTTGCTTTTACACAGGAAAATTGCATGCGAAACTTATCAAACATTCAAAAGCCTATCACATGAAGTTACTTTATTAAAAAAACATTAATATCACAAACATGATATGGTCGCTTATGTACCAACGTTATCAATCACACATGGCATAAGTTGTTAAAGGCAGTTCATGTTCACGCTGTATGACTTGCTATGAATATTTCGAACATTTAAACATTTTGCAGATGTTCAGAACATCGGTTAATACATTAATTATAGTGATATGTTAGTCGGTTAATGTATAAGTAACCTGTTGCATCCTCGATTAAAAGGAGTTTTTCATATAAGTAATTCGACGTTATGAGAAATGGGAAATTATAATTCATGTTTAATTATGAGATATTATACATTAGTATTGATTCGAAATCATAGGTCATGGGGAATTATGACGGATGTGACATAACGACTAATCGGATATTATAAGGAAAGTGTACACACATTCTAGAATAAATATGTTTAAACCAAGTGGCGCATATTCGTGAGGCGTACTGATTCTTTAGATATAAGAAGGCACGTGTCAGTATGAGTCGTGCTACAGTTTGAAAAATGGAACACGATGAGGTATGCGTCAAAATGAGGCATTGGGCATTATGAATGATTTAAAATAATTACTCATGGTACATTTTGATTCATGCGCCATAAATTGCCTCTGGTATGTTGTGTTGTAGCTGGTCGTTTTTATGAACTAACACATACATGATTGTCCAGCTAATAAACTCTGATGGTAATCCCTTTTTCTATCAAAACGATATATATTTGATCCGTCGTAAGTTTTTATTATCATTCATCAGAAAGAAAACTTTATTTTGCTACGACTTGCATCTAAACGTTGTTTATGTTAATAGTAATTAAAATTAGTTGAACTACAATTAATTACGATTAAATTTAGTTGTGTTTGTGCTATGAGGTTATCTCGCGTTTACATTTAAATATTTCGTAAAAAACTCAGGTCCAAGTTCCAGATTCAGCCTTTCGATGTGTAACTGTTTAAAACTGTCTTGCAGCTACCGGTATAATTTGATTTGCTTTGAAAATTATACCAGGTGGGCGATTGAAATAAGGCCACCATTAAAGGAATGAAATTCAATGATTGGCAATTAATAAGCATTGTTCTTTTCCGACCGCCCGTGCGTCAGTTGTTCCGAAATATTGGTTGACTCTTGCTCAAATTATCACAATAAAATGACTATCGTTTTGATGATCGTAAAGAAAGGCATTTGACTGCAAACCAGTTTTTTTTTCTAAATTGTGGCGCTTTTTCTTGTTTCCACTTTATAATATATAGTCCCCTTTAGCTTGAGATTAGGCCTCCTGTCTATTATTCGATTATTTTCCCTCAAAACTTTACAGTTAAATGACCTCAATATTGAGATGTTTGTAAAGGAATACATTTATCTCTGAGAAGGTTTGGAAGGATAAGGTCTTTTTTGCATTACTATTCAATCCCTTTTATTGCTTGGTGGGTCTTGCAAAAAGTGTCCATCTTGTATGACCTTAAATTTTGATGATCGTTCAAATCGGAATTTTTGCAGCAGCACTATTTTTCATAAGTAAAGCCTATTTAACAATTATAGAATATTATGGTCATTTGACGCATGTGTTTGTAACTCCTCTTTCACTAGGTGGATCTCAAACTTTACATAATGAATGACCTTTGTGTGAAGATGATCTTGAAGAAAGTAATTATAGCTTAAATTAGTTTTTTTGGCAGAATTATAGATCTTTGTATGATGTTATTGTTTAGCCAATATAAGTCAAGCATTGTATGTTATAAACTTCTCTTTAGCTCTATTTAAATGTTAACAAAATAGTATAGTTGAATAAATTCAATGTGTATATGATCGTGCACAAAGGGAAAAGGACAACAGTAACGAGCGAGGCATGGTATTGTTAATGTTCTGTAAAATTAGCGTTCGTTCAAAATTTGGAATACTCGTGCCGATTGGTAATATAATGACACTATTAATTGAACTTTATCGTTATATGTGTATTTATTTTCTTTTGCAAAGAACAATAATTGGTTGGAGAAATGCGATGGTTACAGAAAAGAACAAAAAACTACTGATTGGAAATTTTCTGTTGGCTGTACCAAAAACCTGCGCTGTCCCACAGCAGCTTCCGTCAAATTCGGCATCAGGCATTGCTATTTCGAATGTGGATACATTTGAGTTTAAGAGAATACATGCGGGTAAAAACACAGAGATTATGTTGTTACCATCAACCAGATAAAGCACGCGAACGTAAGTATATACTTTCATAAATAGGGTGTACGGATTAAAACAATTAAATCCGATCACAAATAGAAAACTCAATTTTCATAAAATTGAGTTAAACAGTTTTTCCATTTTTTGAATTGTGAACATGTTTGTGCTTACTGGTATCATGTATAATATATAAACACGTAGAGCATACACACAACTATTACGAAGATTTTAGAATGCTGGCACATTCATTATATTTTGTATTTTAAATATGGTTTTCACAACCCAGTGCGATGTATGCTTAAATAGTTCATTTTGTGTATTTTAAAGCCTCTGACCTTGAAATGAAATACATGTTAATCAATACACATAGATGCAATTTGATATTGTACGAAATTGTCGTTAAATCTATAGCTTAGTAAGCAAGTAATTTATTATTTTTCAAACGGTGCCACTTTTTAAACCGAAATAAGGATTTCTATACGTATATGTCCATTTCTACAAACGCGATTATTTTTACGTTTTAAAGCGCAAAAGACGGATTTCTACCTTGTAACTACCAAATATATTTTAATTGGCATATATAATATATGTTTCTTATCTATACTTAAATTTACTATGCCAAATAAGATGTGTGGCTTTAATTATCAGCGACTTCGATGAAATTTTGGTACAGTTTATTTTAACAATTACACGTATTATGTTGTAATAATCCGTAAACATTCCTGACAAGTGCGTACAATTTTTCCGGTGTTCGATTGACCACTCGAATTCTTGATTTAATCGTCTGCCATTTTTTCAGAACGAGTTGTACGTTTGTGCCCAGGTACCAACTACGATAACTGCAATATCAAATCTTGCAAAGCAGCACCTTGGGAAAATAAATGTCGCTCTCGAGCACCAGCGTTTCTGTCAATCATACCAGCAGATAATCGATGCGAAAGGATGGGGTGACTTCTTGGAAATCGTTCCATGTGAAGGTATCTAACGTTTCTTTATTATGTCAGAACATGCACATCGGCATGCAAATATAAACAATATAGGGCTAGATATTTATACTCCATGTCGCATTTGCCCGCATTACGGGGAGATGTTGCAGAGACATCGATTGGATAATTGGCTCGGTATAAGCTTAATAAGACAATACCTGTTACATGTATAATAAAATATTTATAGACGTTTTCATGAACAATTACTTGATACTTATTAAGCTGATAAAATGCAATTCATTTTTTAGATGAAAACGATATTCCTGTCACGTTGTTTAAGGCAGCGACGGCAAACAATACCAAGAAGACTGGGGCAGAAACTTCTCTAATAAGCTGGAGTTTTGTCCGATTTTAAAAGGGTAAGTGCACAACAAGAATAAGTTTACTAGCATCTGCATACTAATCGATACTGTATATTGTATGCACATATAGTACTGGAGCATTTGAATGCCTGGTCCGATACATTCAAAGAACGGACATTAGTCTGGCAATGTACTTTCAAAGTACCTTTAAATATATTAAATGGAGAGGATTAGAACGCATTCTCGTTAACATACTAATAAGAAATATGTAATGAGTTATTGTCCCTTAAAACAAATACCTGCTTTTCATTTTTAGTATTCATCAAATATTTAAATTTAGATTAAATTAAATTACGTATCCATACGTGAACGATATTTGTAAACACTAGTCAGTGTTTGATGACAGCATAAGGTTAGCAACATGTACATGTGTTCAATCTAATCTATTTACTTCTCAAATTTTCCAGATGAGTGTTTACATATCATGTTTTGATATTGATGGAGATTCTTGTGAAGAGATCGAAAAAGAGCTACAAAAACATCATATGAACATCATACGACATGAAAACACACCAGGAAAGACTCCTGCTCTCAGATGGTGACAATCGAGAAGGATGGATAATAGTTATTGTATCGAAAGAATCGCTGAAAAGCGAACTGCTTTCTTTCAATCTCATAAAATGCCTGACTGCCGATGTTGATGACGGCAGATTGAGGATCCTGCTTGTATTGCGCAGCGGTGTGAATATCTCAGAAGTACCAATATGTATTCGTTGGGTTACAGTATTCAGCGAAGATCAGAAATCCTACAAAAACTGGATTGTAAGAACAATGTTTTAGGTAATTGGCAGTGTATGAGCCATCATAATTAAAGCATCAAACAGCCTTTCAACTTTACTTTAGACGGGTCAATATATGAAAAAATCCCTCAAACCCCAAAAAAATTGATACAAAAGGTTTCTCAATTGTTTTTGGTACCTTTAGGCATGCTAAATAACATACCAAAAATCTAGTAGAATCTGACATCCGGAAAAAGGTAATTTTCAAGATGGCGTCCAAGATGGCCGCCAAGAGCGTAAAATCGCTATATCTCAATTACTATTCAACCTAGGAAGGTGGTTTTGGTGTCTAACCCTAGGTTTTAGGGGTCAAGGAATTCAAAGAAAGCAATTAAATTACCAGCAGTTAATTATTTATTCACAAATCCAAGATGGCGTCCCAATAGGGCTGCCAATTTACTCAAACGGTTATAAGTAAAAAATATAATGGTAAATGTAAATTTTGTACACTGGAAATATAATATAAAAAATAGTATAATATACAATATGCCTTTTTAGATGACATTTTCATACAGTATACACTTAGTCACTGTTCATCCTCATCATCTGACTCCTCTGGAAGGAACTTGTTATGTGGATTGTCACATTCTTCAAGTTGGCACGGTCCACAGACAGTAGTACATGGCAGTCCATATCTTCTACATGAGCAGCGGAGGGTCCTGCAGGCAGTAGAGCAGTTACAGTGAATGACCTGCAAGAGACTGTCTGAAGCAGCATTCATTCTTGACATCAGTGGGACGAACCGATTATCTAGTAGCTTCCACCCCCACTTCATGGCATCCATACCCTCCTCCATTCCCATCCAAACCATGATCTGGTAGTACACTCTGCGACAGTGAAGTTTGGTAGCAGATTCAGTTGGAGGCAGACGTTCCGGGGTTACAAACGACGAAGAAGAGACAACCTTCTTGCTGAAGATGTTATATCGCATTGTCTCAAGAGAATCTGCGTGCTTGCCACCAAAGAGGAAAGACATCACTTGGCACCCAAGGTCTTCGATTATCTGTGTGGTCTGGTTTGGGATGGTGAAAGCATTGGCACAAGACTGAAGGACAGGGTCTCCTTTTACAAGCTTCTGGAAAGCACTCTTTTTGCCAACACCGAAAATCCGAGAAGTCGTGTCGCAACCAGTCATGGCATGGATGAACAGCAACACAGGTCATGTCCGAGGATGTCTTTTAGACGGTTGATGTCATACACTTTAAAACTTCCATCAGGTTTGGTTCTGTCTGATTTGAAATAAAGAGCCATAGTGTCTCCCTGTGCATAGTAAAGGAGCAAGACAAGGAGATCTGTATCTTCTCCAATCAGCGTAGTGGTGTGTAGACGAGATGCCTCCACTGCTGCCTTTACTATGTCTACATCAGCATCTCCGAGTGCATTGACCACAGTGCAATCCCTTTCTCTCAGTTCATCACTTATCATCTGGATCAGTCTCTGTTTATTGACATCTCTTGACAGGAACTCCTCCTTCTTGCCTGTGAACTGTGCACGGTCGTAGCTGAACCATAATGTCGGATGGTAAAGTCAGCATATGACTGCGCTATGTCACCATAGCTTTCTCCATTTTTCCATGGTATTCGGTGCAGCAAGGAACCCCCATCAAGGACATGATACTCTGTTTTTGGTACAGAATCTTGGATTGCATCCTGTGCATGATCACAGATCGCCTGTGCAAGTTGTGGCTTATCAGCCTTTCGGAAGACGTTTCTGGCTTCAAAGAGGGCAGGAGGGAAAGGACTGAGCTCATAACGCATAACTTCCTCCAATGATAGCTCTCCAGTTTGGGAGACCACCAGGAAACGTTGAAATAGGAGTGCAGAATCAATGGTTCGATCAGGAGCAACCTTGATAGCTGATGTTTGTCCAAGGGTTATGGCCTTATCCTTTCTACTGAACGACAATGTGAATGCAGGCTGTCCAATCATTTTCTGCATGATTTTGCATCCAACAGACTTATATTCGTGCACGTTCACACCTTCATCAGCCACAACACCAGTAACAACATTCCTTAACGAAGAGTCTGGCGAGAAAGGTGACCATGCAACAAGTTTTGCACTGATCTCCTCCAGGTCAGTAGCATCCCTTTTCATCCTTGCCTCCGTCAGGTCTTTGTGCTGTTCACATGTCGAGTACGATAGGTTCGTGAACTCCTGCATTGCGATGTTGTACTCCGATGTTATGGGCCTTGACATGGTCCAGATGGCTCTCTGTTCTTCAGACATTCCCCCTCCGTGTGTCATACCTCCAGTGGTCTTCAACGACCTCATCAATGTCGTCTCGATGACAAGATCTGAGCTAAGGCCTGCCCACAACTGGTTGCTCCGACGGATGACATGAAAGCCCTTTTCGAACTTTCTGAAAAGGTCTGGGTGTTTGATGTCAAGCTGGCCCATCTCTTGGACATAGAAGTATGCTGATTTCAAGTAGTTGTAATGCCCAGCTGCGGCGAATATCGGCAAGCAGTCGGAAACAGCGCGTAGGTGCATCAGCCAAGAACCTGTTCGATCTGCCTTCATCAGTGACCTAGCAACTTTTACCATGTTTTGATAATTCAGCCACAACTGACTTGTTTTTGACCTAGCACTCAGTTCTGTCTTCCTTTTCTCCAGCTCTTCGTCTATTCGACTCAGGTTTTCTGATGTTAACACAGTTTCTAATGTTGCCTCACCATTCAACAGCGCACTATACATCCCTTCAGACTCTTCAACCACTGCTGCGAATTCGGGACTACCATCTGCCATCTCTGACACCATCATACGGTTAAGACATCTGTCTACAAGAAGATGACCACGGAAGGCTCTCTGAACCGATTTGCCGGTCAGCATATGGGCTACAGAATTGTCACCATAAACTGTCCTTAGAATCTCCTTGAGTCCCGTGCCTTCTATCAGTGTACCAATCGCTCCTAGCAGGTTCATGAAGGTGTGGAAGCCTCCTAGCAACAGAACAATGGATTTGAGATGGCTTCCTGGCGGTGAATCTAGGACTATCTCTTGTGCCTTCCAATATAGGGGCTGGTCGAATGTGACTACTGGGTCAAGATGGTGCTTGTAAGCAAGACGACAAAGGAACTCCAATGTTGATAGAATACATGTCTTGTCGCCGGAGTACATGCCTATCATCGGTAGGTACCTGATTGAAGACTGGCCTGGGTGATCGTTTCCCTGGTAAATAATGTGCATCATCCCCTGCCAACCTGGAGTGGCCTGTTTGAAGTTGAACGACAACTCCCAAAGCAGATCAACCCTGGTGTCGCATTCGGTGAGATCAGGAAGTTCATTGAAAGTGATTTCTCGACGAACGTGTCTGGCAAAGCGATGATCTATTATCGCAACCTTTGACTTCTCTACAATGTTCAGTTCCGTTGTTCTGTGCCTAGGGATGCAAAGGTCTGTCCTCTGTCCTGGCGTCAAGGCAGCAATCATGCCCATCCCGTGAAATGTTCCTTTCCCATCAATTGTGAGAATGTTATGATCCACATTGTCTGCTGCGAATAACAAGGCCATGTTCAACGCATCAATATCCTGGCCTAGCATATTTGGTGCAGCACAATTTGCGGCATTCATTTCAAATCTCTGCATTTCGCTATAGGAAGAGCAGAACCCCATCTGACACAAGGTATCCACAAGAAACCTAGACCGATTTAAGTGGTGCATTTGCACTGAAAGGCCAATCTGCAAAGGGGCAAGGACAGCCCTTGGTCGGACTGCCTGTATGATTGCATGACCTATGCTAGCAACTTTCTTTTGTGTGTCTTTACCAACAAACAAGGCCGTTAAAACAGAGCGGAGTGATTCTGGAATGTAATCAAGGGCGGCCTGGAGTTTTAGTTCTTCTGTAGTCGGGTACTGATCCTTAACGGTTGGCACATTTGTCTTTATGTCACTTTTTATTAGCCTTGCCGCGGCCTCAAGTACTGCTCTCTTCTGTGACTCTTCATCACCTTTTTCCTTCGTACTGTTGAAGTATGATCTGAGGATGTGTGACGTTTTCTCTCTCATTGTCACTATGTCATCTAAACCTTCTCCTTCTGCAATATATATGCAATTTCCATACCGTTCCTTCAGCTGGCTTTTTAGGTACTGATTACCATAGGGGAGGGAATCGGCCATAGATAAATACTCTTTCATTTTACACCTAAGGTCAGAAACAGTCAACTGTTCTTCATCATTCATTTCAAGGTATGCACACATCCTTGAGAAGGCCTGTTCTTGGTCCTCATCCTTTGGCCTTCCAGATTTCCTCCGCTTTGGATCAGGCTGAGTCAAAAACTGCAGGGGTACATCACGACCACACCTGAAATGGCTGCTGCAAACGTTATGATACACACAGTCTGCAGCGTGAAGATCACCATGATAGTATTCAATTCTACCTTTCACTTTGAAAGACCACTCGTCGCAACGGCTTTCACAGCATTGTAATATTGTCTTTGCAAAGATATCAGTTTTCACATGACTATAGTCGGCACTTCCTTTCTGAACATTAGTGCCACAGAAAAGACAGTCGGTTTGGCTATTGAATGGACCTTCAGACACCCTAACACTCCTTTTCGTAGTAGTGGTACTGGATTCACCGCCCTGTTTCCTCTTTAAATGAAGATCAATTTCAACACTGTTTGTGTACAATTTGCGACATTTTGTTTGCACTATACAGCCTGCGGTCACAGCAAGGGTGTCACCTCTCCGAACACTAGCTTCATTGATCCCATCAGCACCCTTTTGGCGAATCTTGACTACATCACCTCCATCTTCCACTCTGCAAATGGGACAGATCTGGTCACTGTGGGATGCACTCATCTTGTACCTGGAAAAAGAAAAAAAGAAATTAATACACGTACGATTAATTAGTGTCCTTATAAAATAACCTGTATATCAAAAGTAGAACATTAAGACCCCAAAATTTGAACAAAACTTCAAAAGACTTTTACGTAACATGATATAATTTCTCAGTTAAAAGAAAATTTAATATACCAACTTACCCATTTATATGTATAAATCACAAAAAATATCCAATGTTGAATAAAGATTAGAAGCACTTTATTTTGAAGAAAATGTATGCTTTATAAAATAGAAATACAAGGATTAACTTTGCAATCGAATTAATTTTAATAGAAATCAATAATAACATAATATCAACTACAGCAAAGCATGATAGTTAAATGCACATACAATCACTCACGCTTATCTAGAGGTATATCCTCTCTACCTACTCTATACTCTCTATGCTCTCTACTGTCTGTCTGTCTGTCTTTCTCTCTCTCTGCTATGCATTCACACACACTAAACTATCACATCAAAATCACCTTTCTAGGTTGAATAGTAATTGAGATATGGCGCAGTGGCAAATGTTTAGTTTAGTTCTTGTATGGAAAATGAGTCAATGTCTATAACACTATTTTTTATATTATATTTCCAGTGTACAAAATTTACATTTACCATTATATTTTTTACTTATAACCGTTTGAGTAAATTGGCAGCCCTATTGGGACGCCATCTTGGATTTGTGAATAAATAATTAACTGCTGGTAATTTAATTGCTTTCTTTGAATTCCTTGACCCCTAAAACCTAGGGTTAGACACCAAAACCACCTTCCTAGGTTGAATAGTAATTGAGATATAGCGATTTTACGCTCTTGGCGGCCATCTTGAAAATTACCTTTTTCCGGATGTCAGATTCTACTAGATTTTTAGTATGTTATTTAGCATGCCTAAAGGTACCAAAAACAATTGAGAAACCTTTTGTATCAATTTTTTGGGGGTTTGAGGGATTCTTTTCATATATTGACCCGTCTACTTGACTTTTGATTGAATGTAAAATCATGCTTTTTTAAATTTCGTGCCGATATTATAAAGCGCATATATCGTTTCTGCAAATCTTGGATCCGACAAAAAATGTATTGTATATATGTATTGTATACAGTGAATATCATATACAGATACAGTTTCTGTATACATACAGGCGACAGTAAATGGGTATGTCACGTACATTTGATACGATAAACATTTCGAAATAAAAAAATGTATACACAATTATGCACGCAGTCCAACTACTTTATAATAAATACCAGTGCATACTTTGAGACTTGCTCTGTGAAAAGCGAGTTTAATGCGTGTTCTTACAGTGTCGTCAAATATTAGCCAGTGCAGTACGCACATGCTTATCAGGGACGACACACTCCGCCTCAACTCGAGCTTTGTTCAGAAGAGATTTTATCTACACGAGCGATTTAATAACAGTAGAAACTGTCGACACTCTACGCATATGCATTTAACCCCGTTTTCTCAGAGTGCGACTCATGTATATGTGGTTTTTACAGGAGAACCAGTAGATATTGGCAGGGCACTTCCAGCAGGGGATGTTATGTTGGGCCTATGTCTTGAACTACCTGAATATTGTGCTGACGACCAGCAGTAAGTGTCAGTGTACTCGGGGATTTTATTTGTTCTGCCGCGTAGATAATTGATTCCATGCATCCTACGGTAAATTGAACTTTGGGTAAAGTTTAACATTAACCTATGTCTTAAGTGTTGGAACAATAGTGTTAAAATGTGTCTACACGTAGTCTATACGTACCGATCCGGCATTGGATGTTTTGGTTTTGGTATAAATGTATGAAAAAAGGAATTCCGATTAAACAAATTAATGTTTTCGGTACATTATTTTTAAGCCCAATTGCTATGCAATACATACATTAAATTTTCTTTTTGTTTCGACATTTTGTAATCATCTACATGGGTTTCGTGTATACATAATATATTTATTTTATTAATTAAAATGTAATATTTAATGAAGGTTTGTTTTTGTTTGGATCGAAATCCGTAAATATTTATAGTTTCTATGTTTAACTCCATGTTCTAGTTTATAACTCAGGTTGTAGTTAAAAGAAAAAATGGCGACGTCCATGATTTAGTGATAGGATTGAAAAACCGATAATAGTGTTTAAAAGATTTAAACCCGGTAGAAAAGAGACTAGGCCAACGATTTTGTAAACTCGCTGTAATGAATATACTACGTACCGAAGTAATTTGGAAAAAGATGCGCTCAAATTTACCACGAGGATATTGGAAAAAGATTAAAGATATATTGTTGCTGAGTATTGTGTTTAAAAAAGGTATTTTATAATAGATATGGATTTAGTATATATAACAGTAAAAGTTTTTACACACACAGGCATATGAACGCTCTTTATACGTTTATATAAAATAAAAAATGCATTTTTGTTATATAAGATTTTAAAGTAATAGTTTTTAATTGCATATATATACGTACTATTTACATAGATTTTATTTATACATATGCTATATTTTATTACAAAAAGTATACTATATACAATGTGAAGACATGAAATGTTAAATATGCTAATATATCGGTCACACAAATTGTCTGTGTGCTCGGTATATAAGCCAACATTATATTTTAAGACATAAAATATAATGATAAATATACATACAATTGAACTATTTACACTAGGTAATATTAAAAATTGAGTGTTAACAGTAATTGGTATTTGTAAATATAGGTTTATAAAATTGTGATTATTTTTTGTATAAAGGGAGTTTATCCAGCAGAAGTCATAACAAGATCTTGGGAATCTAAATCTAAATCAATCACTAGTGGGTGTTCCTCCAAATCATTTGGGTCTATATCTCAAACTGTGAACTTGTTCTTAGGCATTGGGGTCATGCCTTTATTGCTATCTGATTTCCTCCCTCTTGTTGAGCCCCTTACCTCTGTTTCTACTTCCATTTCTTGTATCTTCTCTCCATTTTTCTTTCTTCCCTGGCTCTTTCCTTTCTTCTTACTCCCCACCGTCTCAAACCCCTCGTCAACAATCTTCTTCTGTTCTGGTTGGTCTGTATGCTCTTCTGTTTCCTTTCGTTTCTCACCATCTGTCCGTTTCTCTCCGTCTGTCTTTTTCTCTGGTGTTGTGTCCTTGTTGTTTTCTGAAATACTTACTTTTTCTTAAAAAATGGCATTTATATTTTGGGGGGAAGTGTTGCGGACGTGCCCAACCTCTAGGCAATAGAGGCAAAGGGGCTGCCGTCCCCTCATGGTAATCAAGGCCTTTGTGCCACACTCAAATTGAATTATGTGTGGAATGGACTCCTGCTGAACTCTGTCACACTCCACCGTGACCACACGCACCCCAGAGTGGGTACTAAAATCTCCTATTTTCAATTCCACATGATACAATTTGCTTTCCGTACTTAACAAATCTGTATTGTACTCCTTGGTGAGACAACGATGTTTGCATTTGTATTTTATTCAAAAACGAGATACACTTATCTTTTGTCTTGAAGGTCACATCGTACGGTGAAGATCCGGGAGGTCCAGACGCCAGCCATTCGATGTCAGTATCAGATACGCCATTATTCATTAAAACGTTTACAAAATCCTGCATACTGCATCCTCGTTTTCCTTGTGCTTTAACTGTCCTCTCCTGTCAACGCTGGCATATGCAATACCGTTATCATTTTTGTTTATACTTAATATATCGAGAATAATAGCCAGCGTTGATCATGTATCTATGGACATAAGTACACAGGCATGGTCTATTAGTATTCGAAAATGCCACGTTGAGCGTGATTTGTCATCCATATTGAACAGAACATGTTTCTGTTCTTAACAACTACGCTGTCAATAGGGAAACAAAAATGAGAAACCCCCAAAAAGTTGTCTGGTATATTTCATTTAGCAGACCTTCGTACGAGTTGATATTTGCAGTCGATGACAAAGAAACATATACTTAAAAAACTAGGTATCGATTTTAACATGGTATTCGTAGAGCAAGTTCGTGCAGTTATCACCATTGAAACCTTGTCAATTTTATTGTTTATACCATTTAACCATGTGTACACCAAGTGAGGCTGTAACTACATTTATAATAATTTCGTACTATTCTCTCTTTACTTGAACTATTGTTTTTCGTCCCTATTATACCAAGTGGACTCGCCCATCCTTCTAAATTGGATCAATATATTTCCAAAATTAGGGATGTCTAGTATATTTATTTCTATATTTAGAATATTTCATACAGAAATGCCTTTAAGCTAAAAGCGCAGACCCAGATGAGACGCCCATCATATACTTTTTACCAAGGCCTTTTTTTCTAGACGCTAGGTATAAATGGGTTAATAGCAATTTATACAAGACAACGTACTAAATGCTCGCATTCATGTTTCATGCTAAAATTACTTAACTATATGTATGTAAAATGTTGTGTAAATCAATTGTAAGATGCCGAAAGGAAATTTTGAATATCTTGACTTTAATATAAAATTGATATGTCATATTAAAAATAATGATACATTTAAAGTAAAGTTCACGGTTATATTTTGTGGATATTTTAACAGTTGTCGTTGGGAATGTGGATATAGCAAGATTATATCATTCAAACATTGTTTGTATTTAATGGGACCTGTTCACGTTTTGATAAATTTACAAAATTGATAAAAAATATTGTTTCATAATTGCAAATTTTTGTTGAAGCTATGTTTTTTTTATAAGGAAACAGTAATAATGGACATATTATGCTCTAAAATATCAATTGTATGCATCTTTTAGACGATTTAAAAACCTGAAAATTATAAAGCGCTACAAAGGCGAAACGATTGTATAATTAGGAAAGTTCTGTTGTTATCGTTATCATACTGTTGTTATCCTTATTATAGTGTAATCGTGTGACATTACAAGGATTACCTATATAAAGTTTAAATTACGTACATTATCCCGTCATAACGATTGGCCGAATTTGCTCCAAGGCTCAGTGGTTCGAGCCCAGGTGTGGATATTGTTTTTTTCATTCTTCAATTTTAACCAATTTATGCCGAGTGGACTCTCCCATCCTTCTAAATTGGACCGATTTATTTCAAAAATTAAAGATGTCTAGTATATGTATTTCTATATTTAGAATATTACTTACTGAAATTCCTTTAAGCAAACAGCGCAGACCCAGATGAGACGGCGCATCATGCAAAGTCATTTTTTTCAGGACGCTAGGCATAAACGGGTTAATTTTTTATTTTAACTGAATCTCTTTTGCTCTGATGTTTACATGAATTTAAAGCATTAGTTCGCAAACTTTAGAACATGCCAAAATCTGTTAAATGGTCCGTTTAAGTCATGGATGTTAAATACTTAATATGACGTGAGTCATGTATTAGTTCAACAAACATGAGATATTTGCTAATCCACAAGAGTTTAATGCAAATAAATATTATCACGCATGCAAAAGTCAATTTGCAATTTTAAAGTTGAGCTGCTCTTTAAGAAAAGGGGGTTTAATACATGTGCATACAGTGTCGTCCCAGATTAGTGTTGTCGGAAGGTTTCCGTGTGGTTCTATCGTGGAGGATAAACTCGTTTGGCTCTAATATATTTATTAATGGTAATACATATCATTAATATACAACAAAGAGATGTATACTCTTTGAATGTAAAGAATCGAACGACTTTAGCAATCATACGATTCACGAGATCGACATTAAACATATCAGTGCACGGGAAAAGGGATGAGTGATCTGAGTATTAGACAAATTTTAAACGTGCAACTGTATGGATTAGATGAGCTGAACCTATCTAACCTAGAGCAAAACGACCTTAACGAATAAATCGAATACTAGTAAACAACTAATCAACGAGTACAATAAGTATTAAAATAACTACCGTTATGAACTCATAGACAAGTCGTGATTTACATTAAAAGTTAACGATATTTAGAAATTGGTACAACAATAAAACAACACAACACAATATAGTTTTATATTTAATTATAAATACGATCTGAAACATATTACTCGCGCAATTATCAGTAATACATTATGAACGCGTGAAATCGTTTAAGGAGGATTTCTAACATTCGTAGCGTCGAAAAACGCAACTCCGATCATATTAAAAACAGACAACTGTAGACAATAATGCATATTTAACGTGTAATTACAGCACACACATTATATACACTAGCATACTTAATAATGAATAAAAAATCATGAATATACACCTTGTAATAATTTTTAAAATAAATAAATATGTATAACATATTTTCACGATTAAATGGATATAATAAACTTTTACACTAGGTAATCTCCAGTGCGCATCCACGCTGGGGTTGTTGTTGCGCGCTTTGTTTTGCGCGGTAACAACCCTGGTTCTTCAGGCTTCCGCTTGTGTGGTGGAACGTACACCGACTTCGATCGACCATTACACCTCAACGTACTGCGTGCTGACGACTGGTCCGAACGCAATCTATCGGATTCTGCATCTGATGTTTCATGCGTGTTTGTCGTCTCCGATTCGGACGTAGACTCCGATTCGGATGTAGACGTTACGTCTAGCGGCAGTTGGCGGATTGGTAATAATTGGTTCCGGTGAACTGTCTTGATATTCTTATCACTTTCGTGCTGGATCCTGAACACCGGAATCGACGGTTCAGGTTGGCCGATCACAGTATATGCATGTTCTGCCCATATATCGGCGATTGTGTGAGTTCCTTTTAACCCGTAATTGCGAAGTAGGACTCTGTCGCCCACGTGAATAACAGTTTCACGTACTTTTCTGTCATACTGTTGTTTTGCTGTCTTTTCACGTTCTTGCGATACACGGCTGGCTGTTTTATAAGCATCCCCTAAGTGTTGTTTGAGCTCTTTAACGTATGTTGACGGTGCTGAGCCTCCAATACCCTGTCGTTTCAAACCCAGTACTGCATCGATCGCAAGTCGAGGGGCGCGTCCAAACATTAACTCATATGGTGAGTAGCCAGTGCACTCATTCCGAGTCACGTTATACGCATGTACCAGTGATGGTACTGAAGATTTCCAGTCTGCTTTTTTTTCATTGTCCAGGGTGCGCAACATCTGTAACAGTGTACCGTTGAATCGTTCGCACTGACCATTGCCCTGCGGATGTTAAGCAGTCGTGCGCGTTTTCTTTATACCTGTTATCGCACAAAGCGTTCTGATCACGCGCGACATAAAGTTCTGACCGCGATCGCTGTGCAATTTCTCAGGAAACCCGTAATGTACGATATAGTT
Source organism: Dreissena polymorpha (assembly GCF_020536995.1). Taxonomy (NCBI): domain Eukaryota; kingdom Metazoa; phylum Mollusca; class Bivalvia; order Myida; family Dreissenidae; genus Dreissena; species Dreissena polymorpha. Next base: position 52,978,532 of record NC_068356.1, on the reverse strand, counting down.
GTCGAACAGAGCTTTGGCCGTGGTGCGAGCTGTTTGATTCCTCGTTGGAATAGCTTGAGCATATCTCGTAAAATGATCAGTGATTACGAGTATATTCTCATAACCTCCCTTTGATGCTTCCAGTGAAAGAAAGTTAATACACACAAATTGCATCGGTGCCGTCGAGGTTATATTTACTAGACCCGTGGCAAACGTAGGGGCATTTTTACTCCGAATACATCTGTCGCATTCTCGTATCCATTTCGTTATGTCACTTGACATTCCAGGCCAATAAAATCTTTCGCTGAATAGAGATACTGTCCTATCTCGACCCTGGTGTCCCATATCATCATGCAATGTTTTAAAACATGCAATCTGGCTGATTCTGGCAAAACAACCTGTTGTACGGTTTGCTCATGCAAAGTTGTTTTATGCATTAGAATCCCGTTATAAATGTATAGATGCTTCAGCACGCGGACATACTTTTTTACTTTCGGTGGAAGTTGACGGACGTTACTCTGATTAGGTCGCCAGTAAAGAACAATAAGTGTCTTGACCTGTGAAATTGTTGGATCAGCAATTTGACCGTTTATCCAGTCATCGGATTTTAGAACCTCCGATGGGTTGCAGGCTTCAATTATTTTGGTCTGATCGACAACAGGACTTGAATTCATAGGGGTTGAATGCGTTACCAGGACAGCTTGTACCACGTCCTGATCTAGCCTCGAAAGTGCTCCGGCCTCAATATTCAACTTTCCCGACCTGTAGTGTATTTTGAAGTCATAGTTCGCTAGTGCGGCGACCCATCTATGACCACATGCATCTAGTTTGGCTGAGCTTTGCACAAATGTTAGTGGATTATTGTCCGTGTAGAAATCAAATGGGATACCAAACAGGCAATCATGAAATTTATCGGTGATTGCCCATTTGAGAGCATGAAACTCCAGCTTACTTGCATGATAATTCTTTTCCGATGTCTTCAGACTGCGGCTCGAAAAGGCAACCACTCTATCCACGCCGTCGTGTTCTTGATACAACACTGCACCAAGACCGTGCGAAGATGCGTCCGTATGCAACTTAAACGGTTTCGAATAGTCGGCATACGCCAGAACTGGGGCTGTTGATAATTTCTGAACAAGAGTGTCGAAAGCAAGCTGTTGTGCCTCACCCCATGTAAACGTTTTCTTCGTAATTGACTGGTTTCCGGATGTGCCGATCTGGAGGTCGTTGAGGAGCCGAGATATCTGTGAAAAGTTTTTAAGAAACTTTCGATAATAACCGGCGAATCCTAAAAAACTTCGAACCTCTTTGATAGATGTCGGTACTTTCCATTTAAGTATCGCTTCGATCTTACTTGGGTCGGTTTTGATACCGTCTTTTCTTATAAGCGTTTTGTCGTAGCTTAAAACGTCAGCATCTGGTAATCTGGGTTCTAATGATGCTTTTTTCTTTTTGAAGAGCTTCGATCTTCCGCTGAAGCTGGTCAATCTTCTCTTTACTGCACTTTTCAATCACAGATGCATTGCCCCCTGTCTCATTTAGTTCATTCTTCCAAAAGCCCTCCGTTATACGATTCTCTCGCATCTCCAGTTTGCATTCCAACTTCCGCATCCTCTCTGATAATGAGATTTCCATATCTCTTAACTTCATTTCTTGAGATAATAGTCGCTCTTCTCGGCTATCAAAATTATGTGTCATCTCTCGTTCCTTTTGCTGTAAGTCAAACTATTTCCGTTTCCAATATTCATACATATGCTCTTCTCTTTCCCGATGTTTGCTTTCGCGGTTCTCTAGCTCCAGAAGCCGCCGTCGTAATTCTAATTCCCTTTCTGTGCGTTCATTTTCATCTCTGTTACGGATAATTTGTGCTTGTCGTCCGTATCTGCTGTCTGTTTCCGTCTCCTGTTGTTGTGCAGACTTTTGATGTTTAAACGTCTTGGTTTGCGTTTGTTCGGTGTCACCAACGTACTCATCAACTGTAACGAGGTCCCCGACATTTGATCCAAGGCTATTGATTCTTTTTCGTTGTTCCATACGTGATTCTTCTAGAAATCTGTCCGAATCTTCAAGATTCTCTCCCTCTTGTAATGGACCATAAGACGAAACACGTTGTTGTCTGGAACTACTCGTAATTCGCTCCTGTGTTCGTAATGGGGACACACATGCATGGACCGATTCATTCAGGCGAGTACGATTCCTCTCCTGGATATATTGTCTACCCTGCCTTATTTCTCTATCTCTTTTTCTATATTTCTCCTCTGCATTCTCTCCTCTCTTTCACTCACATTTCTAAACTGTTCTAAACTCGTCGTGCGAGCCTAACCTGTCTACTATCTATACTCAATACTTATATCTACGTACTTATGTAATGTAGAGGCCTCTTTATACTAATCAACAAGTAGCACTACTATCAATAAATACTATTTTTTAAGACAACACTATTTCCTTAAAGCCCTATATTATCACAGCAACCTCACGCTCATCTCACGTTTCGTATGAAGTTGGTTGCAACCTGCAAACATACTTTTTTCAAACAATCAAATGATGCAGTATAAGGGAGGCGGAAAACTACAACGGGCGAGGCATGGTCAGGGGTGATAACCCAAAAAAAGGGTTAGGGTAAGGGTTAGGGTTAGGGGTCGGGTTAGGGTTAGGGTTGGGTTTAGGCTAACCCAAACCCTAACCCGACCCCTAACACTAACCCAAACCCTAACCCTAACCCTCTAACCCCCCCTTGCGCAAAACCATACCATACTTCGCCCGTTGTAGTTTTCCGCCTCCCGCAGTATAATTTATTCACTGCCCTTGCTCGTAATCTCCCCTGAATTGCACGTCCGTTTGCCAGCTTTGAGAAACACTGCTTTATTTAATTTTATTTTCAAACGCACTCAGTTTTCTAATTTTTCTTTCATTTTATTGGTAATGTGGTCAATTTATTTCAATTTAATTGGAAGTTTCCAAAGTTGATTTTACGTGCCGGTATCCTGAATCGAACCCAGTTCTCCCGCGTGATAGTCTAAAACGCTATCAACCGCGCTAATTCCGCTACAATTGCCAGTAAGCGAAATTAACGATTTTATAGTGCGATACGCGCGTAACTCTCGCGTGCAAAATGCGGAAAATCACGACGAATTACCAATGTGTATAATACAAATACAGTGTATTATACACGTAATGCATTAAAATGCATGGTTTCATGTACAATTTTGGTATATGAATATTCGGTAAATATTTCTGTCGATGCTATAACGTCCACAGAAATATGAAATACTTGTTTACAATACTTAAAATCAAACCCGATACTGTGACTATCTGGACAGATGTAAAGGATATAAATCTGAATGATAATTAATTAGGGATAACACAATAATATTAGTCTGTCTACTGGTATAATTTGAAGGTATGCTCTACTGGATTACACCGATTGTACTGATTATTGCGTGATTAAGTAACACGGTGTTAATACATCGGTTAGTGAACGGGACAAGTTAGATATTCGTTCTTTTCCAACTTAGCTTAACATGTAAACAATGAAGCAAGTTTATCACACACGTCTAAATAAACAGTTTCGCAGTTGCGTCTTAAATTAACACCAAGATAACCCGTGACCAATATGCCAAATTTCGTAAAATTGAAATCGAAGGATACTATATAATTTCGTTGGTCAACTTAGTAATAATTTTTACGCAAAATTGCAAATAATATACAAATTGATGCAAACAAATATAAACAGAAAAATACACTCACCAAAATTCGTCGGATCAGCAAAGAATAAACAAAACGATATACTTAGTCCTATACACTTTTTAATAAGTCCAATTACAGTGTCAATGCACTATCCAGACTGAACGGCGAATCAAATTCTGGTAACGTAGAATGAAGAATCCTGACGTTGACGTACGTACGTAAGAGTTAATGTGTGCACCGTGATTTTCCCGGGAACGATTTTTCCGTTAAAAAAAACAACCGACCATGGAACGTTCAGTAAACTCGTGTTGTCACGAAACCCTCCAAGTTCATTCGATCGTGACTTCGGGAATTACTCCCGAACTTGTCTGAGCTATGTCAAATAGCAAATTTGTAGTTTGCCCAATTTGAGCAAAATGCTGTGCTCGACGATTCAACGTTGAACGATTTACTTCAAACGTTGTTTTCCTGTTTTCCACTACGACTTGTTGGGGGCCAATGTTGCCGGAAGGTTTCCGTGTTGTTCTATCGTGGAGGATAAACTCGTTTGGCTTTAATATATTTATTAATGGTAATAAATATCAATAATATACAATAAAGAGATGTATACTCTTTGAATGTAAAGAATCGAATGACTTTAGCAATCATACGATTCACGAGAAAGACATTAAACATTTCAGTGCACTGGAAAAGGGATGAGTGATCTGAGTATTAGACAAATTATAAACGTGCAACTGTATGGATTAGATGAGCTGAACCTATCTAACCTAGAGCAAAACGACCTTAACGAATAAATCGAATACTAGTAAACAACTAATCAACGAGTACAATAAGTATTAAAATAACTACCGTTATGAGCTCATAGACATGTAGTGATTTACATTTAAAGTTAAAGATATTTAGAAATAGGTACAACAATAAAACAACACAACACAATATAGTTTTATATTTAATTATAAATACGATCTGCAACATTAGCCTGTGCAGTCCGCGCAGGCTAATCAGGGACAACACTTTCCGCTTTTATGATATTTTTCCTTTCAAGAAGGTCTCTTCTTAGCAAAAATCTAGTTTAGAGGGAAAGCGTTGTCCCTGAACAATATGTTTGGACTGCACAGATTCATCTGGGACGACACTTTACGCACCTGCATTAAACTCCCTTTTCACAGAGCATGGTCCAATTTTAATATATCCCCTGTCTTTGATTCCAGGTTTTCCCATTTCAATATACGCTTAATCTAGTACATACATATCCACATGTATCTGTTAGAATACTATAAGCAAGAATCACAAATTAATAAGCCTTGGTTTTATGACAAACCCATGATCCACATATTTAAAATAAGTATTATCAAAACACTGTGTAATTTTCTTTCTGTTATTATATCTGCAATGTAGACTCCAGTACATCGTATATAAAGTATAAAAGCCTTTATATCAAAGGTGAGTGTATTTTGCAACACTTTCCACAGACAAAGTATGTTCATTTAACACATACAAAAAGTTCGAGACGATAATATTTATTAGCAGAAGCGGCCTTAAATACATAAAACACAGTTTAGGAATTATTCTTGAAAACTGGGCTTAACGCATGTGCGTAAAGCGTCGTAATAAATAATCTGAGCAGTCCAAACAGGCTAATCAGGGACACCACTTTGCGCCATTATTGGACTTTTGTTTAGAAAATACTTCTTGAGCAAGAACAATTCCCTAAATGCGGAAAGAGTCGTCCATGATTAGCCAGTAATTACACACGCAGAACAAGGATGACACTTTCAATACACGCATTAAGACCAGATTGTTTGTTAAAATAGTTTGTTTTTAGAACACATTAAAGTATTGTATCGTATTTGATAAACAATGGTACGAATGTAATAATTTATACCACTGAAACACAGTTCTTAATAAAAAGCTGATCGAAGAGTATAACGACGAAGGAACGTGAAAAGCCATGGTTGATGTTAACATAGCGTTAGTAGTCGAAGTAATCCTTATTGCATCTTTCATTAAGATCTCGAACGATCTTCTCGCACGTGCCGAAATCTCGCAAGTCATCTGCTATCACTATGACGATGTTGTTAATGTCATTGCTCTTTGGATCCCTCAGGATGTAGTGGTTCCCCTAATTGCACAAATACACATAATTGCAGTGCTATGTGAAAAAAGGATTTAATGCATGTGCAAAAAATGTCATCCCAGAGTAGCATGTGCAGTCCACACAGGCTAATCAGGAACGACACTTTCCGCAGAAACTGAATGTTCTCTAAGAAGATTATTTCTTTATAATAAAAATATCATAAAAGCGGAAAGTATCGTCACTGATAAGCCTGTGTGGACTGCACAAGCTAATCTGGGAAGAAACTTTACGAACATGCATTAAACCCCCTTTTTACAGAGCACGACCCATATGATACATTTATGTCTCATTTGTCTATATTTTAAGCGTTTACTCAACCAAACCGTAAAGCGTTTAATATCTAGACTTCAGATTTCCTACTTGCCCCGTACAAATCGATAAGCAACAATAATAACAAAAGTTGTTAAATCGGTCGTTCAACAACAACAAAACAAATGTGTCCATCGTAGATATTAACTGCGTACCATGGAGTGCTCCGAGAGCCCGCAGTTGGTCGCAAAGGTCCGCAAGGCTTCTCTGTTACAGTCGACTGGAAACTGAAGAGGTGAGTCCGTCGAAAACCAGGCTAAAAATACATCAACAACGCCGGGTTTAAGCCAGTATTAATAATGCCGGGGTGGGGGAGGGGGATTGCTAGTGAGGATGAAAAGAGGCAGTGTGACCTTATAGATGAACATTTGTCGATTTTAAACTGTTTACATTGTAATTATTTCATAGAGTTGTTTACACTTATGTACACGAGCATGAATTACCTGCATGAACATTTTGTTGTATTGATACTCGTTTAATTTCTTGCAAGCGTAGAACTATTATCATTTGACATATGCCGCAAGCATAGCTCTGACAATACTAATCGTGTTCTGAGAAAACTGGGCATAATGCATGTGCGTAAAGTGTCGTGCCAGATTAGCCTGTGCGGGACGACAGTTTCCGCTTTGATGACAAGTTTTCTTTAAATGAAGTCACTTCTTAGCATAATTCCAGTTAAGGCGGAAAGTGTCGTCCCTTATTAGCCTGTGCGGACTACACATCGCCTGTGCGGACTGCACAGGATAATCTGGGACGACACTTTACGCACATGCATTATGCCCAGTTTTCTCAGAACGCGACTCATAGTGTGCGAATAGACAGGCTGGCCAGGAGCTACGCTTGCCGCGGTCCGTTCATGAGACCACGGAGCCTTGCTTGTTATACCGGACAGGTTGGCTCCTAACCAAAAAACGCACACTGGTCATATATGACATAAACCCCATTTTCGAATGACGTTGCTTAAATGATGCCAAGCAGTTGTCAAAGCGGATTTTAACAAATGTCGCCCCCACAATCGTTCTATCAATATTTGACTTATATAAACTTATATAACAAAAAAAGAAAATTGAGTCTTAAAAGTAGCAATAATAGAAGCAAGAGAATAATCAGTAACAGCAGTAGTAGCAACAATAGCAGTAGCAGAAGCAGTAGCGGTTTTAGCACTAATTAAGTGAATGAATTGCAATACAAGTCTTACCTGTCACTACGGAGATCATAAGACCTATGACGAAGAGGAAAACCACAGCCTTGCTCATCTTTGTGGACTAACAGGCACGGACAGACAAGCAGTGGTTTAACTGAACATCAGTGTGATCAATTTATAAATCATTTCCTACATTTACAGCCAGTAACGGACATTCGCACTTAGGCTATTACAGGAGTATGCATGTTTTGCTTTTTCAAGTCCCACTATTTCTATTGACGCTAGAACGTGTCATCGATCGTGTATGATTAAAACCTACCTACATTTATGTGTTCCCCAAAATGTACAGTTTTGTGTGAAGCATTCATATCAAAATTATAATATTTTTTAATATTCATCCAAAGTTTGAAATGTTCCATTTGGTCATTTTGTTATTTGAAAAAAACATTTTATTGCTGTTAATGAAAACCGAATTAAAACAACGTAGGCCTTAAAATAGTTAACAAATGTAAGTGCTGTACGGCATCATGTCTTTCGCAGGCGGTTATATTTTTATTGAACAAGGATATAGGACTTGATTGGTTTGTCTTGATATACAAGTTCGGTGGTCTACACCGACACAACACTCGAAGTATCTAGTAGACAAGGGTCGGCGGATGTGTTTACTTTCTTTGCAAAACTAGAAATTAAATGTGCATATGCAATACCAAGAAACGTATTATTGTTATATACTCTATAAAAATGTAATAGTTTTAAACATTATAAATAAATTAAAATAGTAGGAACTATTCAATATTTACATAATTATATTATCAAGAATTATATGATATTTTAGAGGTGTTGAATTGTTTTGCAAAAGCACAGAGACGTGATAGCAGATTGGTTAATGTTTGGTCCCCATATTCAAACTATCTTCATATAAGTTGCGAGCAGAAATTTCAAATTGATTTTAAATTGTATGCATCGTTACGTTTGGATGGTTAACTGTCACAGTGGACAACGCTAAATGAAAACTGTTTACATGGTAACGTTCTATTATATCAGAGAGCTCTTGATGCCAATGGAACACTCAATGGGATAGTCGTCGAAGCAGGATGCGATCTTATGGGTTAAAATTGTATTGGACATGGGTAACACTATTTGAATGCCATATGTTCATTATTTAATTTAAATCTCGATAAATATCACATACATGTTTTTTCTTTTTATAACTTTATAGTAGAAATTATACAAAAGGAGGAATCCTTTTTTGAATCCAGAAACTCTATCAGGAGATAGTTGTCTTGATTTTGTGAGTCGCGTTCTGAGAAAACTGGGCTTAATGCATGTGCGTTAAGTGTCGTCCTAGATTAGCCTGTGCAGTCCGCACAGGCTAACAAGGGACGACACTTTCCGCTTAAACTTGATTTTCTGCAAGGAGGGACTTCCTTGAAACTAAAAATACCATAAAAGCGGAAAGTGTCGTCCCTGATTAGCCTGTGCGGACTGCACAGGCTAATCTGGGATGACACTTTACGCACATGCATTAAGACAAGTTTTCTCATAACACGACTCTTATTAACAACTTTTATAACATAACACGCAGCATAAAAATTTACTTATTTAACAGGGCTCACCGTATTAGAACGGTCAATGCAAAGCATCGGGGATTAAATCCGGTTTGAAAATTAGCCGATCCGAATCAGGTTCCTCCTGATTTTGAATAACACAGAAACAGCACACTGACAACAACTGACAAATTATGTTTGATGAACAGAGACCATAAGACCTTATGTTTGATGAGCAGAGACCATTAGACCTTATGTTTGATGTACATATACCATTAGACCTTATGTTTGATGAACAGAGACCATTAGACCTTATGTCTGATAAACAGAGACCATTTTACCTTATGTTTGATGAACAGAGACCATTAGACCTTATGTTTGATGAACAGAGACCATTAGACCTTATGTTTGATGAACAGAGACCATTAGACCTTATGTTTGATGAACAGAAACCATTAGACCTTATGTTTGATGAACAGAGACCATTAGACCCTATGTCTGATGAACAGAGACCATTAGACCTTATGTTTGATGAACAGAAACCATTAGACCTTATGTTTGATGTACAGAGACCATTAGACCTTATGTGTTTCTCCTTCTCCGGTATACGAAGCAGTCAACGCTATATCTTTTACCCCATACCCTGAGGTCTGAATAATGAATATCATATTTCGTTTTGGGGCGACTATTTGCTTGCCTGAATCCAATTTTTCACGCTATTGTTGTTCATGTTTGTAATTCCGTTGTTATACGATGTCAAGGTAAGAAAGAAGTCAATCCTATTTATGTAAGCTAGATTGTTTCGTTAGCCCCAGCTTGTATGTAACATTCTCCGCTATCCTGGTAGAACGAGTACCTGATATCTACGGAGAAGATCTTCTAAAGGCTCCCTAGCTCACAAGGGATACTATGGAAAAGACGTTGAAAAACATACATGCATAAAATACAGCAGACAATTATGTGACCGCGTCTCTTAAACATAGGTTTATTGAATCTTCATATCTTAAAAACGCAGACAATAAGTATTTATTGATGTATCCGTATTATCTAGGATGTGCATCTTGACATAAGCGGTTTCTCTTCCCCGCGCATATCTGCCATTTAATGTAAAGTGTTTACAATCACGTTTGTTTGAGTACATAAAAAGGCATTCCATTTAATGTCTTTACAAGCCATGATAAACCATATGGACGAAATACAAAAAGAGATAAATCTATCTGGATATCAATCCGAATCCTTTTGCAACCGAAGGCTTGTGGAAAAGCATTCTTCTTTTTCTAAAGTGGCTGTATGTTATATTGTGCCGTGTTGTCAGTTATCTTTTATAAAAAAATAGAAGATTTCAAACTGTTCAATCTGTTCACATAAACAATGCTTCATGGTTGTTTAATAAAAATCAACTGATAAATATATAACAGTATTTTGACGACAGCATTTTCAAGTATCATCCGCAATATAAATACTAAAGTTATTTTTAGAAATTCGCAACTAAAATTCGATTTTGTTTTCGATGCGTCAATCTTTGAACATGTCCCTTGAAGAAGTCGTTTGCACTAGGAAATATGTGGAAGAGTAGTGATACTCGATATGTCTTGAAGAAACTATTTTTCTTAGTCTGCAAGCTACAGATCAATAACTCGGTATATCAAATGACCCGCAAGCGGAAAACTGATGTGCTGTTTCCTGATAATGCAACCCCCGCTAAAAGGTCCAACAAAAATACAATCAAACAATTACAACAATCCATCTATTCAACATTGTACTCATTGATCGTGGTCAATATTTAATTTGGTTGTATTCTTGCGCGTTTTGCATTCGTTTAGTGAGACCGTTACAGTGCACTCACTCAGGTACTCTTCAACAGATTAAACTCGCTTCAATATCGGTACCTTAATATTGTCAAACATAAAGGTCAGTGCCACGTTAATATTGGCGAACTATACTTTATCATTCATATTCACATATTTACAGATGGTGTTAATAGTCATAATGCGGGATGACTTGTATTTGCATTTGTTTGCATGAAACACACGTAAAATATAGCAGTCACGGTATGTATTTCAGTGCATCTTACACGATGACTGCTAAACGTAATACAATTCGTTAAACAAACGTATGATATAACACTAGGGGTAGGTGTTCCAGTGCAAAATACGCAGTGACCGCTAACTGCATTATGATACTCTACACAAACGCAAAATATAATCGTCTTTATGTACGGGGGCTATGACGTTTATCTTTGGAGCGGGATAACGAATGTAGGCGCGGTTTGACACTGGCGGCTACCTTCGGAAACAGCTAGATATATATCGAGACGCGTTCTGGGAAAACGGGGATTAATGTACGTGTTTGAGGCGTCCTTCAATATTGTCATGTGCAGTCCGCACACATGCTAATCAGATACGATACATATCGCGTTAATGGTATTTTTCGCTGTAAAAAAGTATCTTCATATTAAGAATCCAGTTTAGGCAGAAAGTGGCTGATAAGCCTGTGTGGTTTGCAAACTCTAAGCTGGAACGACGCTTTCAACACATGAATTATGCCCAGTTTTCGCAGAGCGCGGCTCACATCATTACCGCTCTGATAATCGCCCAATATTAAGAATACCAATAAGAATTAAATATGTTCGTCAGAAAACGTTTCTCATGCACTTGATTAACCTTTATCGCGAATATAAACATCAAATAATCAAGCGCTGTACTTGAATGAGTCGCGTTATGAGAAAACTGGGCATAATGCTTGTGCTTAAAGTGTAGTCCCTGATTAGCCTGTGACGGCACTTTACGCACATGCATTATGCCCAGTTTTATCAAATTAATAAACAATTATTTGCATTTTTTAAAAAGTACAAAACAATGAATTAAACATCTAGTTCAACAGCGTAGAAAACGTATTTCCATTTCCGCAAGATTGAAATTATACCGCTGGTTCAATATTAAATAATTTTCTACCTTTTTAAAGCTTATTACTTCTTTTAAATCTGTAATTGTTACCATAGACCGTAAAGGATGACCTTGACCTTGACCTTAACCACAATGTGTTTGTCAGAAACACAATGCCGCCTGTGTGTGTTTCAGAGTTAATATACAGGTCCTACTGGCCTCTTCACGAGGTTACGGTAGCCCGACCTGCCCCTGTGACCTCTCAGGGGAAAAAGATTAATTTTAGAGCCAAAGAAGGTCAAATTTACTCCGGCTTCTTGGGTATTCGCCAAATACTTTAATTTTTAAAAGAGTTCCGTGAACGTTGGCCAATGAGACCTTAATGTGCTATCTACCTAAAGGTGGTGTTGAGGTGCGGATCCCGTCGAGTGTCCCGCACATTACTAATGTACAAGACACTCAACGCGACCCACATCCCAACACCACCCGGTACGTAAGACCCGGAACACACACACGTATCGCTCTCACACCCCCACTCATTACGGGTGGCGCGTATGAGAGCGCCACGCCCGTGTGTTCCGGGTTCCTTGGTGGTGATCTGTGTATGGTTGTGTATAGTGTGTGGTATGTGATTGTTGTGCATTTGTCTGGAGCGGAAGAGGAGGTGTCTGTCGATTATTTACGGTCGTCGGTCAGACGTGAAGGGTTGTATATTGTTGCAGTTCCCAGATCGCAGAACCCGCCGCCCCCGCACAAGCGCACCCACGCCGAGCGAGCCCGAGCCCCCCCCCCCCCGCTCCCGCATACGGCCCCGGCCTGAGCACCCAACCGCTGGAGACCCCCGAGACAAGCACCCTCATCCACCTACTCGCTGCGCGCGACAACAAATCAGTCAAGAACCAACCATGGAGCCCCCCAAAGCCCTACCCAGAGTCACCATCGTTCTTTCCCACCCGCCTGCCAAACATCCAGACCATGTATCAAGCTGGGATGTATTAATTTTGCAGTTATGTTGTATTTGCTATTAGAAATGGATAGGTAAAGTAAATAAATGATCTAAAAACGCCGTTGATATATCATATGATCTATTTATGTTTGATATTAATTTGTGAAACTCATAGTATTATAGATTATGTCCTGTATTCTAGCTTTCATTTACCCAAGTGTGGTTGTTGTGCTCTCCGCCCCATGAGAGGTGTTAGTAGGGGTTCGAGCAGGATACAGGAAACGCCCCGATTCCAGAGGCGCCCCTGGTTCTTTTAAGTGCCCGGTGTATAGCACCGATACACTGCATCCCCGTTTAACGTCCCTCGCGGAGGACATATTAGTACATAGTGTTAGTATTGGTACTTATATACATGTGTAGTTCTGCTGTCTTGTGTCATAACTTGCGGTAACGTGGGCTCTCTCTGTTGCTATTTGGTATATAGTTTGGATGTTATTGCGAAGGGCAGGCTAGTTTTTGAAAGATCATGTATTTGATGATAGAAGAAGGGGACTATGTTTGTTTGATTGGGCCGAGATGACTAGTTCGTTGGGGGGCAGACAATCTCTTTGTAAATTCTTTCTTATTGATGTGTTAAGTGTCTTGTGAGACTGTGGTGTTGTAAGGGCCAGACTAGTTTTGATAGGTCATTTATTTGATGAAAGAAGAGAGGGGCTGAGTTTGAGTAAATTTGGTATTAGTGAGAGCGCACACGTTAGTGTTTCTGGTTATAAAAGCAAAGACAGCATTCCTATGTGTTTGTGTAATATGCCAGGTTAGTATCGTGGTCTGGTCTAGGGTATGTCGAGCTAAGGGTTCGATCCGGCTACATAGGAACATATAATGGTTAGTGTACAAATGAACTGCAAACAGTCATTCTTTTCAGTATCTTTCAAGAGGGACGGCATGTAGCGTCTCTCGCTGAGGACATATTAGTATATAGTGTTAGTATTGGTACATATACAGATCTGCTTCCTTGTGTCATATTTTATAGTAGCTTGGGCACTCTCTGTTGCTATTTTGGGAAATGGTTGTATGTTGTTTTGAGGGTCAGACTAGATTTTTGACAGATCATGTACTAGATGATAGAAGAGAGGGACTGAGTGTGTGTAAATGGACCAAGATGACTATTTTGTTTTGTGGGCTTAGACAATTTCGAGATTTTCTTTCTTCTTTCTGAGGTGATTGCCTGTGGCACTGTGGTGTTGTGTGGGCCAGACTTTGTTTTTGATAGATCATTTATTTGATGATAGAAGAAATGGACTGTGGTTATGGTAGTTTGGTATTAGGAGAGTGAGCGCTTTACTGCTTCTGGTTATGTATGATATCAGAGGCAGCAGTTATATGTGTTATTGTGGCTATTACAATGGTTAGTAAATAAATGGACTGCAATAAGTTATTCTATCTATACACTGAGAAACAAATATACTAATTATCATCACTTTTCTTTTTTTGGTAATCTTGGGTGGGTCGTGTCGACAGAGCCACAGTGCGAGGGGGAGCGCCTCACCACCCCAGCCGACACGCTCCATCCAACATTTTTTAATATAATGCATATATAAAATACATGGTTGTGATATCTACATCTAAAGGGGTTGTACTGAAGGTTTCTCTATTGAGTTACCTGAGTGCGCACTTAATGCGGCTTCCGTCTCTGTGCGGAAGTGTAGTGTCTGCGTGCTTACCCCACTACCGTCGTCGTCGGCTGCTGCGTGCTGGGTGCAGCGGAAAAAATTTAAAATAACGAGGACCAGCACAGGCGGGAGGGTCTCGCGGAACCCGGATACTGTTAGCCCGATTTTTTGGTTTACAAAGGGGGGATTTTAGATTTGTCCATATCGTTACATAGTGGATACAGATGTTCGTTTTTATTTTTATCAAGCGTACCTATCCGTCATTGATTCTGATAGCGTGCCCTTAGGGTTAAATTGCGTTTATGTTGTACGGTCGCGGTTGTTAACGAGACAGGCGGCCGATACATTTCATGATTTGGTTGACATTTATATTCGGTTCCGTAATCCCTTCCGTCGTTTTATTAAGAGAGTGTTGTTGTTGTTTTACTGGGTTATAATGTGTAGCTTGTCAGCCCTTGCCCATCCGTGGCGTCGTCACAGGGCAAAGACCAGGGGGCCCCACTGACACACAGGTGTGACCCGTTGGCTATGCCCTGCGACGGAGTAACTATAGGTCGGTTGTCATATCCGCGTTATGCTCAGGCCGTGATAATACCGTAGGTTCACTCTGTGCGGGCCCGGGCGAGCGGCCCCATTGACACACAGAAGTGACCAGTCATCCGTGCCCGCCCAGAGGGCCCTTTATGGCTATAGTCCACGGACGGGGTCCGGCGGACAGGTTAAATGTTATGTAGTTACCTAGATGTGTTTTTTGTCCGGCACCGGGACGCGCTTTATTCGCACTTTTGAAAGTTACGCGACTTGTTTATACGCATATTTTAGCTATTTCGGATAAGCCTAAGGAAGATAATTTATGCAAGAAGATTCTGGTTTGGTTAATATGCCCTACTGTATCGCTTTATTTTATAGATTAAGTGCAGGTATGAATCTAGTTTTAGCCTCAATTTTAACAGAATAGATTTTGTGACGCTAAATGGTTGAAGTTTCGAGCGTTTGTGGGGTATTTCCATATATGTTTTATATTGCAAGGGAGGTAATTCTAAGCCGTTAATGTTCCAAAATGAGTCTTTTTTTTCGTTATATTTGTGTCTGTTTTCAAGTCGGTGGTGGGTTGAAAAATAAATTACTATTAGTATTAAGTAAAAATGGCTATTGGTACAGAAATAAGGTGTTCATATAATTGTTCGTTTAATGCGAATTGCCTTATATCTTGTTTTTGCAAGGGAGATAATTAAATTACGCAAAAGATCGTAAAAATAGTCCTTTCCGTACATATTTATGTTTGTTTTGCAATGAATATGGGAATTAAACCTTAAGTGACTATTAGTATGGGGACGAAGAGATATTGTTACGGATATATGATGTCTGTATAAAGTCTTGGGATAAATCGATAGATATATATACTATTATGATATTTTCTCTCTTGCGGCGTCTCCCGCATCACCGCGGCGTCCCACTCGGGACTCCCCCTTTCAGCAGTCACAATGGTCTACGGTTTAATATTTAGGTTGTTAGGGAAGCAATTTATCTAGTGTATTTATATTGTAATATTTATAATATTTAGATTGCTAAGATTGCTGTGTATTTAACCTGTAATATTTATGTTTTATTTTAATAAGGCATACGCAGTGGAAGCTCGCTTAGCGGAGTATTTTAACTGTTTGTCAAATGTGCGATGTAATTAGTGTATTTATATTTTATTGAGATATCCCGTATCTCGCAAAAATTTAAAAACATGTCTTATAACGGATCCGATCTTGTTCGGCGGCATTAACAGTAGAAGGCGATCAATTTTAACAGAGATATTGTTATATGCTGCTATTATACCTGCACTTAGTTCTAGTCTTTGGGCCGCGTGTTGAGGGCATATGAAGAATTAATGTTCGATGGTGTCTGGGACACTGCATTTGGGGCACAGAACAGTTTCGTAGCTATCACCGTGTAACCTAGTCACCCCTTAGCGCATACGCGTATATGCCCTATCTTCTTGCTTAATGGGGCTATAGATATGGATCTTATGGCTGGGGTTAGTGATAAGTGGTAAATCATGCTCAGTGCAGTATTTTGACCATTTGTAGTCCTGTTCCTTGTACGCTTTTTGGTTTATAATGGCTATAATTTCGCGTGCGCTGGGTTTTAGCTCAGAGAGTAGGCCGTCTTGGGATCCTAACTTGGCAAGTTTATCTGCGTATTCATTGCCCGGGATGCCTACATGACTAAGTATCCATATAAGTTTAAGAGATATGTTTTTATTAGTCAGTTTTGTGATACCTTTTAGAGCTGCGTATATCAAATCTGGTCGCGTTTTCGAGGATCCTGCGTGCAGTGCTTGCAATGCGCTAAGAGAGTCGGTTAAAATCGCGTAGTTTGTCTGTTTGTGCGTGTTAAGCGTGTTAAGCCACCTTACTGCGTCATTAATTATTGCTAGCTCGCAGGCAAATATGGAAAGTTCTTTTTAAGTTTTAATCTGTTGTGGTGGATAATGGCATTTTGAGGGTTGTATACTACGTACGCAGCGCCGGCTAATTTTAAATCCTCGTTTTTACTACCGTCTGTGAAAATCTGTGTATACCCGCCGTATGTATTATTTATGTAATTTAAGGCTATGGTTGCGCTATTGGAGTCGATTTCGGATTTGTTAATCAGTGTTGATAGATGAAAGTCGATGTCAGGTTTTACTATTTCACTAAGGCTGTAGTAGGTAGGTGGTTGGAGTTCAATTTCGTTAATTTTATAGTATAAATTAAGCGCTCGGACATTTTGCGCGTACGGGTCTCCAATGCGACTTTTAGGTTTACGGTAGGCCGGGTCTTCGGTGACCTTTGAGTTGATCGGTAGGTTGTTTTCCATAGGATTAGTGCGCGCGTAATACTTCATTTGATTTATTTGCCTTTGATGGTCCAGGTCAAGCATTCCACACTCGAGATGGATAAGAACGGTACTTGTGGTTTTACGTGTGCCCGTGATTATTTTGAGTGCCGTGTTTTGGATAACTTGTAGCTTTTTAAGTAGTTAATCGCTGGCTGAGTTATATGCTATGCTTCCGTAATTTATCTTTGCCCAGATAGTGGCTTTGTAAATACTCATCAGTGCTTTCTTGTCTGTGCCCCAGTTATTTTTTTGGATGCATTTGAGAAAATTAAGATCTTTCTGGCAGCGCACTGTTAATTTGAGGATGTGTTCTTCCCATGTTAGGTATTTATCAAATGTCGTTCCTAGGAAAGTAATTTTGTCGAGGTATGGGAGCGTAGCGCCACATAGTGTTAATAGCGGAAGTTCTGTGATTTTTTTAGAAGTTGTTTTGGATGCGCGGTTAGAAAAAACAATTGCTTGAGTTTTAGAGGGATTAATTTGAAAGCCGTATGATGCACTCCAAGTTTCTATAGCAGTCAGGGCGTTTTGAATTTTATCAATTGCTAGTTTAGGCGACCATGAGGTAGTCCATATGGCACTGTCATCTACAAAGAGGGAAAGATCAATTAGGCCTGTTTTATTTTGTGCATTATGCTTATGAATCGTGCGTTCTAGCGAGTTCATTGTAACGGAGAATTATATGGGGGAGAGAACACTTCCCTGGGGGCAGCCGTTTGTTGTCTCGACCGTTTCGGAAGTCGCGTCATGTAGTCTTACTTTTATTTTCCGCGTTGTGAGGAAGGCTGCGAGCCATTTGAGCATGGTGCCCTCTATACCTAGTGTATGTAGCATAAGAATCGCATGTTCATTCCATAATTTATCGAACGCGGCAGTGAGATCTAAGAAAACGGCTGCTACCGATTGGCCTAGATTTTGAGCTCTTCTGATGTCGGCTTCGAGGCGCACTATATGGTCTTCGCACGAGTGGTGAGCTCTACACCCTGATTGATTTTTCGAAATTAGGTTGTGTTTTTCAAGATAAGCGCATAATCGGGGTTTAATCATTTTTTGCATTAGTTTTGTGAATGTTGATGTTAACGAGATCGGCCGGTATGAGGCTGGAGATTCTTTGGGTTTATTAGGTTTGAGGATCGGTATAATTGTTGCCTCATGCCATTCATTAGGGAGGGTGCCTTCGGCCAACGATTTATTGTATAAGGCGAGGAGCTCTTGTTTTGCAGAGAGAGGGAGTTGTTTCAGTATTTTGTAATGTATATTATCATCACCTGGCGCGCCATTTTTACAAGTCAGTAAGACTGTTTCTAGTTCGAATAAGCTAAAAGGCGAAATGTATTTGTGAGTTTTGGTCTGTGTATGAAATTCGAGCCATTCTGGAAATTCATGTTTAGTTTTAAGTTTTCGCGCAATGAAGGCTCGAGAGTAGCCTTCGTCGCTGCTTACCGTTTGGTAGTGGCGTACTAAGGCCGTAGCTTTATCGGCGTTTGTTACAAGTATTTCATTATTGATGCGCAATATCGGAGTTATAGGAGGCGGTCTGCCTTGCATACGGTGTACTTGAGACCAAAGTTCTTTGCTAGTGGTTTTATACGAAAGATTGTTACAGAACTCTTTCCAGCTATATAGTTTTGCTTTTTTAATTACTTGTTTTACCGTAGCGCGGGCTTCTTTAAGTTTTGCATATTTGGGACCCGTTCTGATTCTGATGCATTTTTTCCTGCATTTTTCGCGGTATTTAATAGCGGTTTCACATTCCTCGTTCCACCAAGGTACAGAGCGTTAAATTTTTTTAGGTTTTTTGTTGGCTATGGGAATAGAATTGTCTAGCGCTGTCGTGAGTTTATTTAGATAGGAATGGAAGTGAGTGTTAGAGTCAGTATTATCTTCGTTGGGCAGAAATTCGTTATTGCATTGTACTTTAAAGTTATTCCATTGATCAGGTGTAGCCTTATGGATTTTCCACTTATGTTGTATTGACGGAAGGGTGTGTTCAATTTTCAGTTTTAAATTCACCACGATAGGGAGATGGTCGCTACCAAATGAATTGTCGAGTACATTGAAGTCGCTTATCGCTTGTAATTTAGCTGATATAAGGGCGAGATCGATCGCGCTGTCAGAATGGCCGGCGCGGTCGGCCAGTCTCGTGACCTGTCCGTCGTTTAAGAAATTGAGGCTTGTGTTATTTAGTAATTTAAAGAGATTTTCCGCATGATCATCACATCGTGGATCGCCCTCGGGGTTCCAGCAAGGGTGTTTGATGTTAAAATCGCCAATGATAATATTGTTTTGTCTTTGGTCTAAAGAGTGAAAAAAAATTGAGTAGTTTTTGAGAGTATTTTCTACAGTTTGAGCGTATACACATTGGATACGAAAGGACAGGTTTTTATCGAGGTAGAGTGTGATAGCACACGACTCAATCGGGCAATCTTGGTTAATCTTGATTTCAGTAAATGGGATTCCCAATTTTACATATATAGCTACCCCCGTGGCCGTTGCCTTTTTTCCTTCTATTGATCTCACGGGTTCTTGGTATCCTTTTAATTGAACTTGTTTAATTTTGCTTCTAAAGTTTGTTTCTTGGATGCATACAACATGTATCTCATTATTATTTACATAATTTTGGAGCTCATACAATTTGTTATTGGTATCATGACAGCCAACCTCTCGGGCGTTCCACGACATTACGGTAAGATTTGAAGTAATATTTGGTGCTGTCGTAGCCATTGAGGGGCTTGTATTGGGAGATTGTACAAGCTTAAGGGGTTGTTCTATTAATATAAACCGTACGCGTGGCGGAAGTATATCGGGAACGGCGGCGCGAGCGCTTGCCTTCTGTGATGGCTATGTCGCATGATGATAGGATTCGGGCGGTACCGGTTCAGATTAAGTTTTTTCCTATGGATGTGTAGAGGCGAGCTCTCATGGTTTTTAGGTTGCCAGTAGTGACGTTGGAGTTGTGTGCGTCGTGGTGTTTGTTGTTGTTGTTGTTTGGGGGGTGACCGGGTTGTTTGCGTTAATGGTTTGGTTGTGGGTTTTTGCTTGCTGTGATTGTTGTTGTTGTGTGGGAGGAGGGTTCATGACCTGTTTTGGTTTTGTGGGTTGAACGGGCGTTGGTGATGGTTGCACGGGCGGTGTTGATTTGATGTTGAGTTGCTAAGCCTCTCTTTCAGGGAATTTATTTTTTGAGAATAGTTAGTATTTCTGCTTCAGATTTACCTACCAGTTGTTTAGCAATCACAATACCGCCTACTGCGCCGCTTTGAATAATTTAACAAAAATATATGCGTGGGCAGGTCAGATAACTATGTCCATTTAAAGCTTATTACTTCCCTTGACTTTGTTTTTTCGACCCTATACCTTGAAGGATGATGTTCACCTTGAAATTTTACCACTGAAAATGTGCAGCTCCATGAGATACACGTGAATGCAAAATATCAAGGTGCTATCTTCAATATTTAAAAAGCTATGGCCAATGTTAAGGTTTTAGAACGACGCCTACGGCGTACGGCGGACGACGAGCTGGCTATGGCAATAGCTCGGAGTTTCTCCGAAAACAGCCTCTTTAAAAAACTAACAAAAAGATAACTTACATAAGAATACACACGCTTAGAACAAAACGAGATTAACGGTATAACTAGATTAACGAAAATCAACCATTACGTTTATCATGTATGAAAATATTTCCGCATAAAAACATCAATACTATAACATATATCTTTGTATCTTTAGATTCAATACAAACTATGTGTTTTGATGAAAACAGATTATCCGTGTTCAATAAAAGTTTACAATTACTTGTCCAGTAAAAAAAACGCGCAATTATACATTAACATGAGAAGTAGTTTAATCAATTCGCATAAAACAACTGTACTTTATTTCTTATTTGTGAATGCAACAATAGCGTTATTGAAGACATTTTAAAAATAAGAATGAACACAGATATGCACCATTTTTATCGATAAGTGCAAACATGTGTTCAATACTTTTTGATCAATATTACAAATCACAACAATGTTTCTACTCAACAAGAAAAACAAGAATATTATCGATACATTTACAGCAATTACAACAATACCAGTGGACTTTCAGTAACTGCCAGTAACACATATATTTATTCAGTGCAAATGCGTTAACAATACCAACCATAAACCAAGTGAACATTTAGATAAGAAGATGAAATACAAATGACACAAACACACTTTATTTCCTAACATGCATACGCAAATTAACAAAAGTCACATTTCTACATACGTCGACAAAATGAGTTACTACTATAAGCTCTAAAGGGAAATATATGCATAACTTGAAATTATACCGCTGGTTTCCAAGCGCGATACGTACATATTTTGTTAAGATATATACAATATAGCAAAATTACTTTACATAACGTTATTTTGCAAACTAATGTTATCTATGCGAAACCGATTGACATTTTTTAATAAAATGTATCGAAATTTATTGTTTCGGTAAAGTTTACAGCCTACTGTAAACAAATCTTTTGTAAAATTGTGCACATTTTTAAAAAGTGAAACGAACGTCTGCAAGTCAAACATCAATTACTGAATAAATCACTATTACGATAAGTTGTATAATTTTCACGTTTTTTGGCAACAATGACAGGTGATTCGTTAAAGATAATATGTACTCAAAAGTTATAAATACGTGTTGCGCCTCGTTACTGATCTATTGATCATCGTTAACGTTTTACATCATAATTCGATCCAAAATAGGATCCGCGTTGATAACTCGACTCCCTTCCATCATCATCCTCACGCCAACATCCGTTATAACCTCGTCTATTCGTCTCTTTAATGCCTGCAAAATCGCATCGGTAAAGTCAACCTTCCTGTTCTCATCCCTGCAGAGGAACATTCTGTTCATGCGCATGAGCCACAACAACTCAAGCTCTATTCTCCTCCCGCTGTACCATCGTAATGGTTCAGGGTGAGCTACGATGCATTGTCGTATCTTTGGAAGTCTTAGTATCACCCTAGGACCTTCATTGAGCATATCTGTAATCGTTGATATCCATGTGCGTTGCTGTTCCCCATCCAGTCCAGAGGTTGCCATCAAATTCCTTTCTGGAATCATATAGTATGGTAGCTCTAAGGTGATCAATGCAACTCTAAGCGCATCCAATGCTTCATGCAACCACTGCAAAATACTTTTTTTATGAAACGAGGCTTGAGGATTATTTTCCGCCATCCATAAAACGATGTTTTTTAATGTGTACGATGTAACTTCTTTCTTACGTGGATGTAATACATCGTTCTTTATCATTTTCAATAAAACATACAATTTAGTTTGAGTGGCATTAAGATTGCTAATTAGTTCGATCTCACCGGCGTTGAAACACACTCTCCATTCGACATGTTGATATTCACTTCCTTTAAATCCAACAGGCGTAAGAAATGCTCCAAGTGATACGATGTACTGAACGACTTCCGTTGGCGGCCAGTGGCGATGTCTTGCGGCCCATTTTGACAGAATGTTGGGGCAGTAGTAATGTAATGCATGTACATAGTCACGGTGCAAGTGTCCATGAATTGTACTCGGAATTGATGGTCCCGCACGCTCATGCTGCACCGTGCCCTCAGGCAAGTCTTCGTTCGAACAGTTATTAACATACAAGTCACTGCTCAAAAGTTCGCGACCATATCCGTCATCACAAAACGCATCATGTACGTGCCTGTGAATTGTTGTACCGAGTCTCTCCAGTAGCAGTCTACAGTGACCATGGTAACTCCTGCGGCTGAGTGATCTCAACACGGTTATCTCCCCAGGAAAGGCACTTGACTTAACATCATCTTCTAAACAGAATACTCTATTATTTACAGCCATTATATCCACATCATTTTCCAACAAGTTGCTCAGCCCCTCACCTTTGCTACCCGTAATAATACACATTGTCGTTCCACATGTCGTTGCAGTCATCAGCTTGCCTAACTCCCGATATGCGTCTCTCCGAGCCTGTATGATCTCCTGTCCGTAACCGAGCCAGCTCAGTATAGTGCATGTCTCAACGGAGGTATTTTCCCACTTAATCTAAAAAAACGTTTCAATTAGAAACACGCTACATGTCATAAATAACATTATGTCGTTAGTCGTTAGTCGTCAAATAAATCAGCAATACTAAAATTTTTCCAATTTAAATTATTCTTTTACGGCCATACCATTCGATGTATTATCAATTTAAAATTCTAACACGGCACGCAACTTGTTTTCTATAGACAAAGAAGGAAATCAAAAGTGGGTTATTCTGCAATAACTTATGGGCGGAGCTAAATGTTTCGAAAATAGTTCCGAATAAATAAAGAAAATATTGCAGTAAAATGCACGTGCTAAAACCCGCTCTGAAAGAAATGTAATAAATGTAGCATGTATAAATGTAATGAAATAACAAATTGTATATTTGGTGATAAGTGGCATAACCACACCTACAAAGAATGTTATTGGTTAGGAAGCGTAATTCAGAAAACATTTATAGCATGTCAGCATTTCAGTAGCATCAATAAACGTGCCGTCATTAAGTTTCTACGATTGTTGTTTTCAATGAAAGTGACATCATTTGCAAAATATTTATGACTGAAAACGACGTCATATGTTTGTACTCATCAATGACGTCACTAAATAGTGAACTTTGTACTAACAAAGGAGGTTGACCATACCGATGCGATTTTTATGTTCCTCAAGTTGATGGCTTTACTAGTTCTTCATTTTACTACAATGGTATTACGGATTGGAATGCATTACCCGATAATATAAAGTCCATCGAATCGAAATTTACTTTTAAGAAACTTGTTAAGACACATCTATTAAATGATATGAAGGTAGACGAGAATTCCATGTATTTTTACTTTTAGATTTGTTTTATTTTTATGTAATTTATTATGTTTATGTTTTGTATTCGTGTCAGTGTATTATCATGTCAACTTTTGAAAGATTCACTTAATTCGTAGAAGAAATCATGTGTAGGATCATGTCGATTATATATTAAGAACTGAAAAACAATAAATTTATAGTCACGTATAAGATTTGTTCGACTAAATCCAGGGACCCCGATGGAAATAAGCTTTTTCATGTTTACATGTCTAAGCTTTACGGGTTATCTTGTGTATACATCATGTCGTAATCTTATTTGGATCTGTGATAAATGGCACCATTCATGTAATGCATGTTTCTGAATATGATAATAATGCAATCTATACGTTACTTATTGCCTTGATTGCATTGAATTGTAAATTGCTTGACATGTATGCACAAATAAAACAAACAAACAAAAGGCGGAGTATTGAAAAATATAGTTCACGTCCTAAAGCTTGAACCAAATCAATCAGAATCGTGTTAGAATCGAAATTATATTTTTCTATAATGGTTTGTTGTCGAATAACCCACAGTTAATTGTATAGATGCCTGTTATCAAATCACTCGTGCTTCGCACTCGTGATTTAATTCCTACGCATCTATACTCCTTACTGTGGGTTATTCGACAACAAACCACGATAGAAAAATATTATTTCTTAAGTATTATCTTGTGAAAATATATTACAATTTCGTGTGTATGTTCTCAGTGAATAATCCAATAGTCGGTACAAGTATTGCCAACCATGAATTAATTAATAAATTGAATAAAGTGGATTGAAATAAAGACACTGAAAATATAAACGGCAATCAACGGCGAGTTCATATATATTTATGACATCCATTCATAAACATACTAAACATATAATGTTTAAATTTCTATTATCTGAAATTGCAAATGCGGAACGAATAATGTTATAACTTTTGATAATAAACTAAATTGCTATGGTTAAAGCTGCATAATTTAACGAAAGTATATAAACTTTAATTGTTATGTCTGTAAATACAATATATTGATGTTTAAATAGGTTTTTTTTAATAATTTGAAAGAAAACTGTGCAAAACGTTAGCCAAAAAGTAGTGTCGTACTTTGGAACGTGCAGACACTGAAAAGTGGTTATAAGAAGATTCATGAGAACGGAGCTATTCATTTTTAATGTTTCACATTTTTTACAGAAGTAAATTATTTAATTTGGGACCAATTATTGATATACAGTATAAATTTACCGTTGTTCTTTTTTCTAAAGATGTTAACGTGCATCTGCCTTTAGTTATGCAAACATTAACCATCTAGATTGAAATGTCATTAAGAAATATAATAGGGGTAGGGGAAACGCAGACATATAAACGGGAAAACTATGCGTTAATTGTCATTGTGTACTGGACACAAACTGCACTCGACTTATCATCTTACCAGGTCTTGTTTGCTGGACACACTGCCCTGTCTTGGGAATCTTTCCGGTTCATCAGGTCTTGTGCCACTTTCAGCCATCCGTACAGTGCTGAAGTGAGATATTTGATAAATATAGGATATTGCATGAGTGGTCGTTTTGTATTGAATTTATTAAACTCATCTTATAACATGACCTAGGCTCCAGGAGTGAAATAACGTAATGCTCAATTCTGTTTATTACATGGGTGTTATTCTATATCCAATAAATTCATCCAATCGGCATTCTTCATATGTACCACGTGACCGTCCAATATATTCCGGTATAGGATCCAAAAAGTCTGTATTTTTTTCATATTGGACAGTTGAGTACAAGTGCACTAAGCAATTGCTTTATAACGATAAAAGCCGTTACCGAGAAAAAGTATCCGAATGTACTATAATCGATTCACACAGGCGATATTTTGCTTGTATGTCTCGTTTTAATACTTTCCTATTGAAAATATGAGAGGAAATAAAAAAACGAATCGAGAATGTGATATTTAATTAATTTTTATTGTTAGAAAAAAAATGCAAAAGCAAGTGATATTGTTATTGCTAGAAATTGAAAATAAATATGCAACAGCAAAACAAAAAAATCAATTTTATTTACCTCAATGACAACTTTAATCCAATGCTAGCCTAATAACAACTAAGTTACAATGATACGCATTTCCATTTTCTATTTTCTGTTCTTCCATCAATTTATCGAAATGTATTTTAAACCACAGTATTTGTTGATAGCGTTTGTACACATGCTCACCATTCTGACCCAAAGGCCAAAACACAATTTACGAATTCGTAATCCTGTCGGAGCGAGTTGTTTTATTCCTATCGAAGTTTACAATTATGCATGACAAACACACAATCCCAAATACGTTTTGCCTTTTGGATTCGTTCAATGCTATCAAAATGGTATAATTTGCTACTAGATTTATTAAACACTACCACCTGCATATTGTTGTCCCTAAAATGCAGAGTCTTGCTTATACTAGTATGTTTCGTCAGAGAAATGACGTCACACGAGATTCGTTATAAAGTGCGTAATCAATGAATGACAATAAAAATACGGAAAGCTGGTTTTGTAATGAGGATATAGAATAAAAAGTTTATTACACTAGTTATATAAATGTGAAATGACGTCATTTTTGTGACGAAATGATGTCATTATTCCAGCAAATTTCTTAAGTAAAACTCTTTAACACTGTAATAAAAAGGTGACAAGAGCATAAAATAAAGAGAAAATGTGTTGGTCATGTTATAAATAGAATCTCAGATTCGTGGTCATTTTGTATTGAATTTATTAAACTCATGTTGTTTCAAAATGAAGTATTGAACTAATTTTATAAATTGAAGCATGCACATTTATACTTTAATGTATAACATATAAAGTGTTACAGATGCTCTTTCGAAATGTTCTTCTTTTCTATTGCGTAAAAAATATTCTTATTATTTTGCAGGACGACATCTAAAAACTCTTGATTAAACTAGCTACGTGGCGGTCCACATGCCATATCAACACAAGTCGCGTGCGTTACTGAAGTTTTCAACATTCCGCGCCGAAGAACAACCTTTATGATCGGTCAAGGGCACGGTATTATAGTATCTGCCATTGTATTGAGTAATCATAATGATACTTGTGTTCAATATATAATGACTTAAACTTAATGTTGTACATTAACGCAGATAAGTGAAAGGAAAATACATTAACGACAACTCCATTAACAACTGTAATATTTTGGTCCATTGCATGAGGTAAGCGCTTAAAAGTAGCAATAAATGTTCCCACTTCATCAAGTGTATTATTTTACTACTAGTTTAGTTCGTGGCATCGAACACACCATGCAGTGTATGTTACAATATCAGTAAAATAAAATTGTATATTTACTTCCATTTTACTTCCTTTTATTTGAAAGATTGGGATATATAAGAGGCCGTTGAACGAATTTTTCTTTTGGAAAACTATTCATTTTGCTCGCCCAGGTATATTAGAGACGTAATGTTATTTATTTAACTTGAGTCATTCAACCGGCATATTACGTGACTAGGCTAATAAATCAATTGTGATGTATAAGGTAAGGCAGGTTTCATATAAGACGTGTCTTTTACACGGGCAGAAGCCATCTTATTTGCATTTTATTGAAAAGCAGTATTGTTAACGTTACATAACATAACTTAAACTTATGTACTGTAGCGTGTCAGCTATGATCAGTTTATATGTACATGCACGCGTATTCGTGATCGTGTTAAAAATATTGATTTATATATAACACTCTTCAATATTTGAGTTTGCTGAACGAAAAGTACGTTATCTGAGCAATGACATGCGTGAATAAATATTATCAGTTTGTTATCGGTTAAATGCCGAATGAATTTAAGTAGACTTTTAACATGTACTGAGAACATAAAATCAAAACTGTTATATAGTTTTTTTGCTTTTGAATTTATTTAAGAAGTTGTTTAATGATCTCATTATTTTCGCCGGTGCCATTTTATTTTACGTTGAACATTTACCGTCGACATTTATATGTTAATGTCGCAATTACCGTAACAGAAATACACCTTTTTAAGGCTCAGTGTGGTTGAGCCTCAAGTGAAAGTTAAAACACGACACATGAAGACACCTCACAAAACTTTTAAACTGTTAACTTGAATAATTGGAAGCTAGTCCAGTAGTTAATTCAACGATATTACAAAGTATTCACGAACAGAACGCGATGCATTGACTTTTTATATTAACACCTCCATCTGCACCTGTTCGGGTTGAACTTTATATAATCACAATTCATATGCCTATAATCAATGTTCAACCGCATTTAAGAATTAAAAAAATGCCAACTTAATATTAGGCGATTAAAATTGAAAGCATACATCTCCACAGTAAAAATATCGCCCGGAGATTTTCGATGCTCACGACACCTAATGAAAGCAAACAGCACAAGCAGTTTTACTAATGATAAGTTTAATTTCCAGGCAATATCGGCAGATTAAATGACACTAGCATAAATAACCGCGACCGCGAGCAGAGATGAGATAAAACGGTTGGTCACTTATTCCATATAAAAAAATACGTGGCATACTCAATCAATGAAAAATTAACATATTTATCAACGTTACCAGTCTTTGGCCGATAAACTAACCACAGCGATCATAGATGACTGATGTGTGATACACCTTTTACAATACTGTTGATACCAGAAGTCATATAACGGTGATTACGCAATGTTATTTTATGTGACTTCATCCGATTCAAACTTATCATCATTAACGAATTAGCCTGTCATGTGTTTCATGAGATAATTTTAAAAGACCCACATACATTATAAGTCTATCTGGACAATGCCGCTTCACAAAGAAATTAATTAGATTGTCATAACCACAAATGTGGTTTATTACTTGTTCAAGTTTATGTTCAAATACCTATATGTACGACACTAATCCATATAAGCAGTTATATATATATAAATATATATATATATATATATATATATATATATATATATATATATATATATATATATATATATATATATATATATGTGTGTGTAAGTATCCATTAAATACCTTTAGCTCGCATGTAGTCACACATAAACTTGACACGCGAGACATGCGTTTTTTATCGGATATATAATTGATTGATTTTATGTATTCCAAATTAATCGTGTAAATGAACAGGTATGTCTGGAGACACTTAACTTCTAATGGCGGTAGAGTTCGGCGTTGTTTTCGTACAGACACGGGACCTTCCATACGGGACCCGTGTTTATCATTGTTTGGTTAAAATACCCCGTGGACTTGAAAGTGTAGAGTAAATCAACATTATAAACTCGACCGAACTACGTAGAAAGACCATGTAAGTAGATAATAAAGTGTTCACAACAGGTTTTATATAATGAAGCGTTCATAAAATGTAAGTATATGACAAAGCGTGCACATCAGGTTTGTAGATGATGAAGCGTAAACAACTTGTTAGTTGATAATGAAGCGTTCACAAGTACTTAGAAGATGATGAATCGCGTACAACATGAAAGTAGTAATGAAGCATTCACAACTATTGGTTGATTAAAGTGATCTTTTCACGATTTGGTAAATTGTCCAAATTGAGGTTGTTTCAGATTCACAAATTTTCGTTTTAGTTATGATATTTGTGGAGAAACAGTAATACTGAACATTTACCATGGTCTAATTTAGCCAATATATGCACCTTTTGACGATTTAAAAACCTACAAATTATAAAGCGTTGCAACGAGAAACGATTTAATTTGTAGTATTCTGTTGTTGTCGTTAAATTTTGTGAAACTACGAAGATTGCTGATATAGTGCATAAAATACTTTATCCAAGAATGCTTGGCAGATTAGCCGAGCGGGCTAATGCTTTTTTACTCCAGGTTACTCCTGGATTCCGGTGGTCACTGGTTCGAGTCCAGCTGCGGCTACTTTTTTTCCTATTTTAAATTTTATTCTTGATTTTTTTACTGGAACTTTTAAGATTCAATGTTTACATTTATCAATATAAAGCATTTAATGACTATTATCCCAATGACTTATTTCAAAACATGCCAAAAACTGTAAAAAGGCCCCTTTAAGAAGCGTTCACAACATGTAAGTAGATGATAAGACGTTCAAAACATGTTAGTAAATTATGAAGCGTGCACAACAGGAACGTATATGATGAAGCGTGCATAACCAGTAAGTAGACAGTGAAGAGTGCACAGCAGATTAGTAGACGATGAAAAGTGGACAAAACATGTATGTAGATGATGACGCTTTCACAATAGATTAGTAGATG
The DNA here is from genome assembly GCF_020536995.1 of Dreissena polymorpha. NCBI lineage: Eukaryota > Metazoa > Mollusca > Bivalvia > Myida > Dreissenidae > Dreissena > Dreissena polymorpha. Next base: position 52,948,275 of record NC_068356.1, on the reverse strand, counting down.
ATTAAGCGTAGTCAATATGATATCATTTGATGAAGCGTTTACACCAGGTTAGTAGATGATTACATGGACAAAACAGACTAGTATATTATGAAGCTTCCACAATAGGTTTGTAGATGATGAATCGTACACAATAGGGTATTAGATGACGAGGCGTGTACAACATGTACGGAAATGACGAGTGCTTCACAACAGGTTCGTGTGTGATGAAGCATACTAAACGGATATGTAGATTACATGTACGAAGCGTCCACAATCGGTTGTTTGATGATGAAGCGTTAACAACAGGCTATTAGATGATGAAGCGAACACACTGGATTAGTAGATGATGAAGCGTTCACATCAGGCTAGTAGATTATGAAGCGAACACACTGGATTAGTAGATGATGAAGCGAACACACTGGATTAGTAGATGATGAAGCGTTCCCAACAGGCTAGTAGATGATGAAGCGTTCACAACAGGTTAGTAGATGATGAAGCGTTCCCAACAGGTTAGTAGATAATGAAGGGTTCACAACAGGTAAGTAGATGATGATGCGTTCACAGCAGGTTAGTAGATGATGATGCGTTCACATCAGGCTAGTAGATGATGAAGCGTTCACAACAGGTTAGTAGATGATGATGCGTTCCCAACAGGCTGGTAGATGATGGGGCGTTCACGGCATTTTAGTAGATGATGATGCGTTCACAACAGGTTAGTAGATGATGATGCGTTCCCAACAGGTTAGTAGCTGATGAAGCGTTCACGGCATTTTAGTAGATGATGAAGCGTTCCCAACAGGCTAGTAGATGATGAAGCGTTCACAACAGGTTAGTAGATGATGAAGCGTTCCCAACAGGTTAGTAGATGATGATGCGTTCCCAACAGGTTAGTAGATGATGAAGCGTTCACGGCATTTTAGTAGATGATGGAGCGTTCACAACATGTAAGTAGATGATGAGGCGAGCACACAGGTTAGAAGGTGATGAATCCTGCACTTAATGTTAGAAAACATGTGCTCAACAGTTTATTTAATGATACAGCATACACAACGCGTTAGTAGATAATGAAGCGAGAACAACAGGTAAGCGTGTACAACAGGTTAGTACATGATAAAGCATTCACAACAGGTAAGTATGCACAAAAGACTAGTAGATTACTATGCGTTAACAAAAGATTATCGTGAACACCATATACGCTGATGACGAAGCGTTCAAAACTAATTTTTAATTTGTACCCCTAAGGTAAGTCTGTGCACCGGATTTGTTTATGACGAAACGTGCACAACTGGGTAGGAGATGATGACATTATTATATACAATCGATTTTGAATTGCACGTGGCAATTATAAAATTTCACCTTCATTATTCCTTAGATTGTAAGCCTTTTAAGCATGATGTCCGTATCTAACTTCTTATACAAATATGTATTGTATAAGCAGGCTCAAAAACATTACCTGCTCAACTAATGAAATACAGAGGTCTATAATTTTGTAAAGTTTGGCATCGCAATATTCACTGAATGGTAGGTGTTAAAAAGTGTTGCAAATGCGTAGCATTTTGTGAAATATTCATTTGAGGAAATTGACGTTTTTTTACAAATACACTGTAAACAAAATCAGCATCGTCTTTTTCGGCGATATAAGTTTCACTTAAACTAGTTTTGATCTTTAACGCAAAGTGAGGTTATCGGTGTTTAAAAATAACAGCTTAATATGTTGTACACAAGTAATCGTTGCATATATTTGCGTCCGTAACCATATGAGATTCGCCATAAAACATACAAGGTGGAGTATTGGTATTGTCAGATGTACTATCAGTGAACGGTTAAAATAATTGACGGTGATGGCAGGCTCTCAAACAAACTAGTACGGGGGTTTACGAAAACGTTTATTTGGTATGTTTTGTTTGATAATACTTACTTTATTGTTAAATTGCAAGTTATTACGCCAATTCCATTGACTTTCCGGAATGGTTGCTTATCGCTTTTGTATACATATTCTGCATGATGTTTTACGAATTAACTAATACTAACTTGGACGAGCATTTCTTTATAATAATTTCAACACGTTGAATTAATCTTCATATGTCACGCAATGCTTGACGCTTTCTATTTTCCAGAAAGAACGCATCCGTCAGAAATCGATGTGTTAAAAGAACACCATTTAATCGTTTGGTTAAGGCTATTTCCGTTGTCCAAACATTGAATAGGTCCTAAGAACTCGTTGTTAGGCCTTTTCAGACTCATAAACGTTACATTAAACATTAATTAGCATTTGCGTTGTATCTGCCTTTAAATTGCGCATCAAATATTAATTTTAACCCTAACTCCGGTAATGAAGTTTTTTTGATGACACAATAACAATAATATTATCTTATTATACATCAAACAACCATCTATTCAACAGCAGGCAAGAAGTAAAATAGTAATTACCTGTTATTATTCAGCCGACACAAACACGTCAATAGCCAGAGTACTTATGCGCACTTTCAAGATGGGCGTACTGTTGGACCTTGTGCCTTCGTCACCTGCTCGTTCACTTTTATCACCCCGTCCGACTTAGATTGGTATCTTAACGCAGCTTGCCGGGATAGGCCGAGTTAGCACGATTTATGGTTTGTTTGACTTTGACATAATGAAATATTTTCGGTTTATATCGTATAAATAAAGTATACCCGTAATGAATACTTATGCGTGATTTAAATCACGTATACCAATCGTCGACCACTTCGTGAGTGTTTCCGTGAAGGCTAAATTATTAGTGTACAGTTAACCGTGATATGTGTCATTAAATATAGGTTGATTTGTTGTAAATGCCAATTTACTAATTATAATTCACAATTCCTCATCGTTTGTTCACGCTACATGAATTTTCTATTAATACACATTTAGCACACTCAACTTGCTTTGGTGAACTGCTGTATGATCTCAATTGAAATGTAATATATTATTTTTCCGCAATTGTATGACTTGGCTTAGTAGAAAGACATTGCTTATTTGATGTTATTTCGGCATATAGGTTATCAAGTCAACTAAAAAGTAAGAACATTAACACATTACCTATTTAAACATGTCACAAACTTCGATGGCGTTCGTTGATGAATAATTGAAAACACTAGGATAAATATGATATAAACGAAAAAGTATAGCATTATAAATGAGATTGATTGTAGTTTTTTGCTTTCTATGCTTTTGCGATATCCACAAACTGTCCAAATGAACCATATAGGTCAATATAATGGAATATAATTTATTGCAGGACAGGGCATTCAAAGGGACATCAATACATATTAAATATATACAAAACAGTGAAGCCAAATACAATTGTTAGGTATGAGTTTATCATACTGACAACTACAACACCCAACCCCCGCGCAGAGATTTGACTGGAACCAGCTGCATCCATGTGATGTTGTTTTTGTTTTTTTTAATTTAGGTTATGAATTGTTTTGTTATGAACCTTAACTTATACATGTTTTAATGTAAAAGAAAAAGATACTGTTTATGTGACAATCGGGACAAATTAACCGGATACAGGTTTAAAAGATAATTAAAGGGATAACAAAAATATAAATATGTAAAGGTATACATAATTGGTGAATGGGATTGGTCAGTGGTTCTCTATTAAAGAACACTCGGCTTAACAAGCAAACAATACTCTGGATGCAGGATCACGAGACTTTATGGGGTTCACAAATGGATGTTAATGGATGTTAACACACCGGCAAGTGGTGCTTTATTAAAATATCTGTTTACAGCAATTTTTCTGAAGAATATTAACTATTGCATAAACGACAGTTTTTATGCGGCTTATGACAATATGAAAATCTTCAGAATTACTTTATTCAATAAGCATGTGATGATGGCAAAAAGTCGATGTGTTCAACATTCATATACACGGTTATATGCTGCACGCAACGTTAAATGTTGGCACCGATTTCAGACGTATTCAGTAACGTATTCTTATGTCTAAAGATATCGACAAAAACCTGCACGAACAACTGTATTATATGCACTTAAGATTTTTGCAAACATATTATAATACTTTAAGAGATTTGCAAAAATACACTTCTTAACGGTGTCTTTTTATTATGTTTAGCCCTCGTAAAAACCCCTGTGAACCCATTGATACTGCACCCTGATAAAGATAATAGATAAACATTCAAGTAAATCATAACTTTTGCAGTTTGTATACAACTGAACATCAAGCTAACCGTTGGCTATAATTTTGGTTTAAATAAATGTAATATATATCGAATGCAATATAATTTTGATAGTCAACCTAGTAATGAATTTTACGCAAATTTGCAAAAAAACAACGCATTTACATTAATGAATAAACATACAAACAGAAAATGCACCCACCAAAATCCGGCGTATCACTAAAGTATAAACAAAAAAAAGGTAATAAATAAACATAATGCTAAGACGTGCGATTATAAAAATGCATGACTCGCAACAACGACCATTTTAAGCGAGGCGTGATTACTTGCAAATAGGCAAAAAGTTAGCGGAAAAAGCACGAAATCTGATTTTAAAACAAAAGAAAAAATACGCAAAACATATATTTCAGATTTTATAAATAAAGTTAGGTCAAGCCAGAATGACACTTTACGCCAGAACGTCATTATAGCACAAGTACAAACAAACCTGATGGTTCCGAATAATTCAAATGCACAGTTTAGCAAAAGCGTTGTATGCTTATTGCACACTTGTTGTTATAATAAACTGGTTAAGTTTGAGTTTTAATAAACAGGCGAAATACTACCTTTGCATCAGAAAAAACAAACAAGTTCGCTAAAAATATCAATGCACAAAGCGAAATAATTTCACACAAGGAAATGACGACGCAATTTTAACTCGAAAATTGTATTACTATAAGCAATAGCATCAGCAGTATCGGCATAGACATAACCAATAGCGCTATTTCCACAACCGCTACATAAAACACATCAGCAAACACAACCGCTTTCAACAATAGCAAAACTTCATCAACCAATATTAACATCATCAATGCAGTAACACAACTTGTACATACAATGCAACAACAAAAACGTATGTAATCATTATAAGCATTATGAACAAATAACATCTGGGCGACATAAGTCATTCAAAATATCATTTAACACATCGATGAAATATCAACATAACTGCATTTTTAAATGTATGGAATACATATACAGGGACAAAATGATATCAGTATATAATTACCGAAAGTGGCACAAACGCCATCAATAAGTTGATACAATTATTCATTATGTGAATAAACACAATATAGACACGATATTACTAAATATATTAACGCATATACAATATACGTTTCACAATTTAATCAAAGGCGATAGCAAAAAAAAAGTTGTTTATATCTGTGCAATGTTATATACATGTAATAGTGGCATAAATAATTAACGAGGCAGCATACTACAACAATGCAAATATTTGTATTCATAATTGCAACAAGAATGTGTTCAATACGCTTCCGACAAAAATGCAGAATACAATATCAGTTTTATTCTCAGGCAGAACACAAGAATGCTATTGACAAATTTGTTGCGATCATAATAATACAATATTATCACTCGACTGATGTTCAATTTATACATATACATACACAACACCAATAATAATTCGTTTGAAAGTATAGATACTTCATCTTACAATATATCAAATCACAAGATATAAACATAACTCACACGATTACATATGTAGACACAAAGCTAGTAATTACTTTCAGTTTGAAACAAATGCATACCGCGATATGGTTTCCCTTAGCAATATACTAGTATTTATTTTTTCTACGATTATATACAAAAACATACCACAACATCATTCAGGTTGTAAACTCACCCCCCTTATATAATCACCCTCAGCGAACCCGCCTCACAATCACATTTACGAGTTCATGTATTGCCTGAATAGTAAAGTCATTAAAATATCACAATCTGCTCAACAATTCGTTTTGACAATTTGAACGATGAACGTTATCGCAGTATAAGCGAGTGTTATCCGTAATACAACAACATCATATTTAAAACATCCCGTGCGTTGTTAAATCGACTACCTTCCATAAATGTGCATGAGCTGCAGAAACTCCAGCTCAATTCTCCTCCTGCTGTTCCACCGTAATGGTTCAGGATGAGCAATACGAGCTTGTCGTATCTTTTGAAGTCTTAGTATCATTCTCGGTCCTTCATTAATCATTTCTGTAATTGTTGATATCCATGTACGTTGCTGTTCCTTATCCAGTCCAGAGGTTGCCATCAAATTTCTTTCTGGAATCATATAGTATGGTAGCTCTAAGGTGATCAATGCAACTCTTAGCGCATACAATAATTCAAGCAACCAGTGCAAAATACTTTATTATGAAAGGAGGCTTGAGGATTATTTTCCGCCATCCATAAAACGATGTTTTTCAATGTGTACGATGAAACTTCTTTCTTGCGTGGATGTAGAACATCGTTCTTTATCATTTTCAAAACATACAATTTAATTTGAGTGTCATTAGGATTGTTAACTAGTTCGATCTCACCGGCATTAAAGCACACTCTCCATTCAACATGTTGATATTCACTTCCTTTAAATCAAAGAACTGCCCAAAGTGATACCAACTGCTGAACGTCTTCCGGTGGTGGTCAGTGTCGAGGTCTTGCGGCCCATTTTGACAGGATGTTGGGACAGTAGTAACGTAATGCATGAACTAAGTCATTGTGCAAGTTTCCCTGCAATGTACTAGGCCTTGACGGTCCCGCACGCTCATGACGCACCATGCCCTCCGTCAAGGTATCGTTCGACCAGTTAGTAACAAACAAGTCACTGCTCAAAAGTTCGCGACCATATCCGTCATCACAAAACGCATGATTTACTTGCCTGATAATTGTTTTACCACGTCTCTCCAATAGCAGTCCACAGTGTCCATGGTAGCTCATGCGGCTGAGTGATCTCAACACAGTTATCTCCCCAGGAAAGGTACTTACATTGACATCATCATCTAAACAGATAACTCTATTAAGTACAAGCATTGCATCAAAATCACTTTCCAGATAGTTGCTCAGCCCCTTAGCCTTGCTACCCGTAACAATCAACGTTGCCGCACCACATGACCGTGTAGTCGTAAGCCTGCCCCACTCCCTGTATGCGTCTCTCCTTGCCTGTATGATCTCCGGTCCGTATCCGAGCAAGCTTATCAGAGTGCATGTCTCAACGGAGGCATTTCCCCACTGTATCTAAAACAACGTTAAATAAGAAACATGCTACATGCCATAAATAACATTATATCGTTATTCGTCAAATAAATCAGTATATTCTCAGTTAATAATTCAATAGTCGGTACAAGTAGTGCCACCTTGAATATCTAAATCAATTGAATTAAGAGGATTAAAATATAGACACTGGGAAAATATACGATAATAAACGGAGCGTTGCTATATTCATGAAATTAATTCATCAACATATACTGTATAAATCTATATTATATGAAATTGTAACAACAGAACAATATGTTCTATAAATATTAATATTACACTTAAATTGATTTGATTGAAGATGCATAATTTAACGAAATTATATAAAGTTTTTTTTTTGCAAATACACTATCTTGATATTCAAACAGTTATTTAATTATTTGAGTGAAAACTTTGAAACACCGTGTATCGTACTTTGCCACGTGCAGTCAATTATAATGTAATTTTTGAAGATTTGTGAGAACTGTTGTATTCATTGTTCATGTTTCACATTTTTTAAAGAAGTTAAATGTTTAATGTGGGACCAATTCGTATTATGCAGAATACATTTAACGTTGTTCTTTTGTCTAAAGCTGTTATCGTATACCTGCCTTAAGTAATGCAAACATTAACCATCTATATTCATGAAATGTCATTTACCAATATCATTTCGGGGACACATACATCTGAACCTGAAACTATGCGCTAATTGTCATTTTGTATTTGAAACAAACTATACTCGACGTGTCATCTTACCAGGTCTTGTTGGCTGACACTGCCCTGTCTATGGAATCCTTTTGGTTCAGCAAGTCTCGAGTCACTTTTAGCCATCGATACAGTGCTGCAGTAAGGCCTTCGATAAGCTTTTATTTTGTTTAATTGTCACGAAATAAGAAGGAGTTAATAATAGCAAGATCACAAATACGTATACTTGTACTTATCTGGTCATAGCTGACATGTTTCAGTATATAAATAAGTTAAGTAATGCGTAAAAACGTTAATAATACAACTTTAAATGTAAAGTGCGAATAAGATGGCGTCTGCTCGTGTAAAATATACGTCTTTTATGAATCATGCCTAATCTTATACATAATAATTGTTGTATAGACCTAGTCAGGTCATATGCATGTTGAATGACTCTACTGAATTCAACAAAATTACACCATTGAATATATTTCGGCGAGGATAATGAATACTTTTATGAAAGTACCACGGCCTCTTATATATCCCAACCGTTCCAATAAATGGTAGTAAATTTGTATCGAATATTAACTTGCTGATATCGTAACTTACAAAAGCGTTTTTTTTAACCTATTAATTTACGCTCGATCGCATAACAATCCTAATAGTGGGGTCATATGGTGAAATGATTGTTCACTTTTTGATAAAAGCAACAAACTTGGCAAATGTGTAGATTTAAGTATTTTATTCAATTTAACCTATGGACCCATCTCCAATTTTCAACATGGCCGCCTTTTTCAAGATGGCCGCCAAAATTTAGGAAATTACATGTTACTGCCATATTTGATTGAAATATTCTGTTTTTAGCATTATAATTAGCTGTTTTATGTTATTAATTAATTAAAATATGTTTCTACATGAAACAAATGAATTAAATATTGCATATAAGTCAAAATGGCTTCCAAAATGGCCGCCTAAAGTACAAAAAATAGGATTTTCCTAATCAAATCTATAATTTTAATACTCATTGAACGTATGTTATGTAAGCAAGTGTTTTTCTTTTTTTGTATTTACATATACCTTAATTTGTATAATATTCTCAACATATTGTGTCAGTCCTTAAATAAAGAAATAACAGCATTCAACGAGTTCACACTTCCAGACCTTAAAGCTGCCTTAAAATCTAACCGCGGTCACATCCTCCACCACATATGGTGCTTGTATTCAGTGAAATTGTTCACTTTTTGATAAAAGCAACACAACTTTGCTCATTGGTAGTTTAAAGTTTTTAAGACAAAATAGGCTATGGACCCAATAAATATTTTTCAAAATGACCGCCAACCTAAACAAAAAAGGAGAAAATATCGAGGTGCAGATTTTTTGTTGCGATCGTTTACTAATCAAATTAAATATTACAATACTTTATTACTAATTATGCTGATAATCAAAAATCTTTGCAAGAAAAACATTTATTAGAAGTATTTTGTTAATTTTGTACTTTTTGTAAGGTCAAAGGTAATATATTTTTTTGAGGGGGGGGGGGGAGGGGGGGAATTATGCTTTTTTGGCAAATATTGATTTACTTTAATAACAAATAAATCCATTAAAGCAGATTATCATGGTCCGAGAGCCCACTGGTGTTTATTGCAAGTTATGAGGCCAAGAATGTGTGTGTATATTTGAAAAGAGAAAAGAGAATTGTATAACTTTCCAGAAAACCCATTTCTTAAGTGTCCCAGCCGTGCACATCTATGATTTTTTTTTGGTAAATCACTCAAAATCGAATGTTTTCCCTCTGATTTATGGAATAATAAAATAACTAACATTTTCAGTCATGGCCAATTTACACAGTGTTTTAGTTTTGGGGTATTAAATAGGTAATCAGAAACCTTTCTGATAATTCAGTAAAAAAATTAATTTTCCCATGTATTTTTTTAAAAGTAAAACCACAAAATTTCGCATTTATTTTGTAAATTGCTCATTTTTCAAATTTTAATTCTGCGAATTCTTTTACCAAGTTAACAATTTTCCAACATATTTGTCTATTCAGTGTTTTAAAAACACGCATATGGCCCTCCTTATTTCATTCTAACAACGACTTTTGTATCAACATCTATTAGTGATTTTGGGTGGAAATGAATAAAATCACAAACAAAACTGCTGATTTCTGGAATAATTTGATTTAATTAGATTTATAAGACATTTGATCATAATAATAATCAAAATATTGTTCGGCATATATACAATTGCATGTAAGATCACTCTAAACAAACAATGCATATAAGATCACTCTAAACAAACACTAAAATGACCGCAGTGTTATTATAGGTCAAGCCACCTATTGTTACAGTTTATGTAGGTTAAAAGCCACTTACATTTTTAAACTATATTAGCTGTTTAGACCATTTTTCAGGTCTGTAGTTCCTCGAATTTTTACTCAACTGAATAATAATTTTCAAAATAGTAGTCTAACTATTGTATTTAAAACACACAAAAGGGTCTCCTGATTTAATTGAACATGAACATTTTTTTGAATGACGACTTTAAGTGAGATTTCAATGAACATACACGAAAATCTAACACAAAACTGCTGATTACTGGAATAATTTGATATCGTGCTCTTTAAAAACCCCAACAATAGCATTCAATTAACCCATTTATGCCTAGTGGACTCTCCCATCCGTCTAAAATGGATCAATTTATTTCCAAAATAAGGCAAGTCTAGCATATTCGTTTCTATATTTAGAATATTTTACAGAAATCCTTTAAGCAAACAGCGCAGACCCTGATAAGACGCCGCATCATGTGGTCTCATCTTGGTCGACGCTGTTTGCCAATGCCTTTTTTCTAGACGCTAGGCATAAATGGGTTAAAAAATATATGTGAAACAACACGATAGTGTTATGAAGTGTATTCAGTCCATAAAAAAAAAAACATTTTAGCAGGAATAAACTTGAGTGGGAGTTTTTTCATTTCACGTAAATTTATTTCATTTCGGATGATAATGATTTCATTAAATAGCACCAATTAACAATGTACGAAGTTGAAAAAATCTTTACACATAAATTTTGTGTCGTTTGTTTTTGTTACATACTGCGGAGCACTTTAAAGGAATGGTAATATACATTAAATCTCACGGAGGGATGAAATGGTGTTTACATGTAACATATAATGAAGCAAACTTATGAACAAAATAAAACAAAGTCGTTTTTAAAAGTGGATAACACTGATATTGCGAAAAGAAAACATTTCTGGCAAAAATTAAGTATAATAGGTCAAATAATTTTATGTGTACTGTAATTATATTTTTTCACGTTTTGTCATACTCAACTAACAAGTCACTACATTCTATAGTATATAAATGAGTAGACACTATCCGAAGAAAATTAAGTAACGTGTAAGTAATCGGAAAGGAATGAATTTCATTCGATGATTGCTTATATATAGTTATAAAATACATCTCGAATTGTATGCGGAAGGATGGTCGAGGGGTCTAAGTGGTAGACTTTCTACTCTAGGACTCCAGGGGTCAGGGATTCGAGCACTGTTGAGGGTTACTTTTGGTAATTTTATTCTTGATTTTTCACTGAAGCTTTTTATAGCAAAATGTTTAATTTATCAATAGAAAACAGTAAATGACAAACATCAAAACATGCCAAATCTGTGAAAGGCTCCTTTAAAAAAAGATTTCGCTCACGATCATTATTTGACACAGAAAGCATTAATGTGAAAATAAAATGCACAAAAA